>NC_086328.1:25191604-25406604 GCF_036172605.1 Pelobates fuscus
CACAATCTGCCCTCCTGGTGAGGATTTTGGGTGTTCTCATTTGATCATTCCTATCCAGGTCCCACCAACTCGAGGTTCAACTGTAGAAGAGTAGGCGTGCAGATAAAAAACTGTTCTGTGGTCATATTTCCCTGATGAACTATTGATAGCTTAACGTCAACTTCACACCATTCTTATAATCAATACCTCATCAGCCAACTTACCCTTGTATGTGATGGCACCATCACAAAGTAGAGAGATAACATGTCTACACCCAAAAATTGCCGCTACATGAACCAAACACAAAAAAAGATAACATTTGTTGAGTTGTTTTACAAAAGTCCTGTAAAGTGTAAACTATGCAAATTAATGAAGAAAAGCAAAGTTTGCAAACATGTAGTGCTCTAAATAAAATATACCCAACCAGATATTTGATCAGGACTCCACAAGCAATATCCGGGGGGGGATTTAAACTATTATACTTGTAGACTTCCTTTAATTCTTTGAGCATCAGTGGTACTAATATATATGATTCTCAAAGGGTTACTTTGCTTTTGGTTTTTCAGTACGTTCATTTATAAATATATAGTAATACTTTGTGAGGAAAAGACTAAAACACTCACAATGCTTTAATTTAAAAATACAAGCCACAAGTTCATGTTGAACAGCAAAAATGATGGGTTAAGTCATTCAGTCAAAGCAAATTTAAACATTGTTGAAAGAATGTCACTTGGATTACATAAGGTAACTGCTGTTGAGCCTCCTATTAATGTGCATTGCAATGGGACAGAGTTCCTATGAAGTGATATTCCTGCGTGGGCAAAAATAAATAATAAAATATATATATACATATGAAAAACTACAACTCATGAAGGGACAAAGTCAATAAACATAAAGAGTAGTCTGAGAGATTCCTCTGTAAATAGTCTTTTTAAAACAAGCCCTCACTGGATCCGGACAGCATTGGAAATTACGGGCTTATCTCAAACCTACCTTTCCAAGGAAAGTCATAGAGAAAGTTGTTGCAAACCAGCTGGAAACATGGTTGTCAACAAACAATGTATATAACTCATTCCAGTCAGGTTTTAGGACATGACATAGTGTACTAAAACTGCACTAGTATGGGTCCTAAATGATCTATTAATGGCATAAGACAGAGGTGCGTACTTAATATTAATTCGCCTTGACCTCTCTGCTGCATTTGACACTGTGTACCACAGAATTTTATTACACCATCTGCACAACATCTGTGGGCTGCGTAGTACAGTTCTAAGATGGTTCAAATCAATGATATCTAAAAGAACCCAGAGCATATCATCTGGAGTACACACCTCTACACAGACCCCCCTTACATATGGAATTCCATTGAGTTCCATCTTATCTCCCATGTTATTTGAAATGATTATGCTTCCAGTGGGGAATATCCTGAGACATCATGTCCTCAACTTCCACTGCTATGCTGATGACACAAAAATATACATCTTCTTCAAACCAAACTCGAAGATTCCTGCTAAAACCATTAATAAGTGTCTTGCTAATCTCCTGGAGTGAATGAATAGCAGTTGGCTGAAGCTCAACTCAGACAAAACATAAGTACTAGTGATGGGTAAAGATAGTTTGATAAGCAAGCTGCAAAAAGGTCATCAAATCAGTCTAGACTGTGAAACTCAAATCTAGCAAAAAAATCTTGCCAGTGTACTCTCCCTGAAACATCATATATCAGCTACATCTCAAGTTTCATTCTTCCATCTAAATACGTAATATAGCCAGGATCAAGCACCTGATACCTGCAGAAGATCGTCCCATGATCACCCATGCTTTGGTGACATCATGTTTAGACTACTGCAACGCGCTCAATTAAGGTCTCTGAGAAAAAAAATACTTAATTGCCTTCAGCTGGTACAAAATATTGCAGTGAGACTAGTAGCTGGTCAGTAAATGTTTTACCATGTGACACCCATCCTCCATACCTTGCACTAGCTAATAATAAAATGGTGCATATTGTTCAAAATAGACCTTCTATCCTACAAAAATCGACGTGATCATGGACCAAGCTATCTAAAAGAATTATTGGTACTCTATGTCTCAACTCAAACTTTTTGTTCAACACATGCCCGACAGCTAACTTTGCAATAAAAACGTGGTTTACAACCTTTTGCCATGCCGCATTTATACAAAGACTTAATACCTACCTGTTTACAAAAGCCTGTCAGAAATACGTAACTTCTAAATACGTGGTTGTATACAATCGAAAGCACTTTGAGTCTACCACGGAGAAAAGCGCTATATCATTATTATTATTTTTCTCTATTGTAAATAGCATCTTCTGTTTTTATTTTTTTTTCTCTTCTTTAGATAGGTTTTACCTTATTTGTAACAATTCGTCAATCTATTTTTATCTCAGGATTTAAAGAAATGATTCTGTAAAGTCAAATCTCACAGCAGTTACAAAGGAAGGGTAGAAACTGACAGCAGATTAAGCAAATAAACTCACACAGAGAGTGATATAGTTTAACATGTCTAACATACAACACCTACAGAACTGGCAAAGCCCTGTGTGTTTCTACCTGTGATTCTTCTAATCCATGCATTCATTCCATCTGCTATTTTATTTTATATAAAAAGTTACTTTGTTAAACCTGTGTGATTGATATTATTGTATTTGTACCCTGACAATACGAAAATACTGAATTATTAACTAAAGAGAAAAACATGTATTTACCCCTGTGCTACTGTCAACATGAAAAGTGCCCTGCCTTGTCATAATGGGGTTAATGAACAGACATCCGTTTTAAGGTGTTCCACTTTTTGCACAATACACAACTATTAAATTGTGCTTGAATATTGTATGAGCTAATATGCTTTTAAATAGGGAACTCTACCATTTTTAGTCTCCTTTAGCCCCTAGACTGCTTTATCTAATTGCCATTCCCAAGAGCCATGATTATCCTTGTGTCAAAATCTAACCAAGAACAATGCCCTGGGGCTTTGTAGGATTATCTCATACATGAGCTGGACCTTATTGGCACAGTCTGAAGTCATCCTACACGCGTAATCATTAGCTGTGGACTCCCTTAAGAGATTGAAAAGGTGACCTTTTTTCTAAATTGCCTTCAACCAAGCATCATGTGGTGTGAATGGCTAATATGGATGTAATGAGCACAGATATTCAATGATTTGCATGACATCCTGTGTGTGCATGTAAAGCAAAATGATTGTCCTTTTTTACAAACTGTCTTTTTGCAGTCTAGCTTATATTCTGCTTAGGGCGATATTTCTGTTTTGCCTTAACCAATCAAGAAAGCTGCATGATGAAGCCAAAGCTTTATAGTTACTAGTGTTTCTTTGTATTGCAGAGGATTGCAAAATTGTAGAGGAGTAACCAGTGCCTATTAAAGAGGCACTCTTACCACCATGAGCATTACAGTCCATTGTAGTGGCTGGAGAACATGACTGAAAGCATCGACTGACATGCTCAGCCAATCAGTGCAATCCAAAAATGAATAAAATTGCTATTACTAATGAGTTCTGTCTTTGCAAGCGAAGTGGCTAGCCACAAGCACCCTGGCCAAGTTTTTGTCAAACAGCTTAAAAATGTTTTGGAAAGGATCACATTTTTTTTTCCTGATAGTCTAGTGCAGGGATAGGCAACCTTTTGGTAGCTTTGTGCCAGAGTAATACATTAAATTGTCTGTAATGTTAAGTGTGTGTATGTGGGTCGCTTGTTATATTTATGTCCAAGATGCATTATCTTGCACTTATCCACATTAAATGTCAGTTGCCACAACTCTGACCATTTTTCTACTTTACCTAAATCATTAGCCAAATGGCAAATGTTTTAGGTAAACTAGAAAAATGGTCAGTGTTGTGGCAACTGACATTTAATGTGGATAAGTGCAGGATACTGCATCTTGGACGTAAAAACCCAAGGGCAGAGTACAGAACATCTGAGTAAAGGGATTTAGGGGTGATTATTTCTGATGACTTAAAGGTAGGCAGACAATGTAATAGAGCAGCAGAAAATGCTAACAGAATGCTTGGTTGTATAGGGAGAGGTATCAGCAGTAGAAAGAGGGAAGTACTCATGCCATTTTATAGAACACTGGTGAGACCTCACTTGGAATATTGTACGCAGTAATGGAGACCATATCTCCAGAAGGATATTGATACTTTAGAAAGAGTTCAGAGAAGGGCTACTAAACTGGTCCATGGATTGCAGGATAAAACTTACCAGAAAAGGTTAAAGG
Organism: Pelobates fuscus; assembly: GCF_036172605.1. Classification (NCBI taxonomy): domain Eukaryota; kingdom Metazoa; phylum Chordata; class Amphibia; order Anura; family Pelobatidae; genus Pelobates; species Pelobates fuscus. Next base: position 25,195,831 of record NC_086328.1, read on the forward strand.
ATCTTAACATGTATAGCTTGGAGGAAAGACGAGAGAGGGGGGATAAAAACATTTAAATACATAAAGGGAATCAACACAGTAGAGGAGGGGACTATAATTAAATACCATACCATAACAAGAGGACATAGTCTTAAATTAGAGGGGCAAAGTTTTAAAAATAATATCAGGAAGTATTACTTTACTGAGAGGGTAGTGGATGCATGGAATAGCCTTCCAGCTGAAGTGGTAGAGGTTAACATACTAAAGGAGTTTAAGCATGTGTGGTATAGGCATAAGGCTATCCTAACTATTAGATAAGGCCAGGGACTAAAGAAAGTATTTAGAACATTGGGCAAACTAGATCTGCCGTCACATTCTATGTTTCTATGTTTCTATGTGTGGTGCAGAGTGTCTTTGGTATTGTGTGTGTGTGTGTGTGTGTATGTGGCATGCCTTTTCTTGTATGTATGCGTGTTGACTGTGAGGGGTTTTGTGTGTATGTACTGCGGGTATGAGGTTTCTTATAGTATTTGTGTGAGGTAAAGAGCTATCTGTGGTGTTGTGTATGTAGGCAATTTAAGATATTGTGTGTATATGTGGGATGTCTATGATGTTTAGTGTGTGTGTGTGGGTTGCTTGTAATATAACGGTGTGTGGTAGGGACTGTCTGTGTTCTTGTATTGGTCTATGTGGGCTGTCTATGGTGTTGTGTGTGGGGGTGTTTGTGGAGTTGTGTGCGTATTGTGCATATTGTGTGTGGTGACGTTTGCAGTGGTGTTTCATTAATGCCTGGTAGTTCAGTGGTGAGCCTTGCAGTCTGCATCTTTTGGCTTTCATTCCAGCCTGGAGCTTTACCAGGGAGTGGAAGTATAGCCATGATGACCACGGTTAGGTGCTCAGTTGTGATGGAGAGTTTCCTGTGGTATCTGCGCACTTTGGCAGTGCAGACCACAGCCTTCCTAGTGCTCTGGGCACTGGAGAACTCTTGGGCAGCTGAGGAGATCCTCTGCTTTCCCTATATGGCCTCATGTGCCATGCAAAGGCACCTTGACACTGTGACATAGGTTGCCTTTCTTTGTCTAGCAGATGATTATCTCTCTTTTCTACTCAATTCTTTTTGAATCAGAAATTGATTTAGAGACCAAGGAACAGTAAAATGTATTACCAGTCCTTGGAGATTAACAAATCACCTCCAATAAAGCTAAATAAAAACATTGGCAAAGTGAATTTCAAAAATATAATTGAGGTAAAGATATCGCAAAACGACAAAGTTGAAATACTAGCCAAGTCCGTGACAACAGACATCAGGAACCACAAAGTACCAAGGTCAAACAAGGCGGATTATCCAAGGCACCTGATGCAATGTAAAGGCATGGTGGTCTAACTCATGAGGATATTTATAGTAATATACAATGGCATCTTATGGTTACATGATAAAAAGTGGGGGATGTAAATTAGAACACAAATTCCAAATGAAGATTACTGTCCAGGGAATTATTGATAATATCACAGGAAGATAGTTAGGTTTAAACATGACTTTATAGTTTACAATATCAATTTTTGGTTTGCTACTAATAAGAATTTAATGACGTCAATTCAGGTGTATTGGTGTTAGTGATGCTGATATTGTGACAGAAATGCTTGAACAATTATTATTTTTTTTCTTTGCTTCTTCATAACCAGACTTACAATGATCAGCCACAACATTAAATCCATCTGCCTAATATCATATAGGTCCCACTCGTGCTGCCAAAACAGCTCTGATGTGTCGACGCATGGACTCCACAAGACCACTAAATATGTCTTGTGGTATCTGGCACCATTAGCAGCAGATACTTTAAGTCCTGCAAGTTGAGAGGTAGGGCCTTCATTGATCGGATTTGTTGTTCCAGCACATCCCACAGATGCTCAATCATATTGAGAACTGGGAAGTTTGGAAAGCCAAGGCAACACCTTGAAATCTTTGTCATGTTCCTTAAACCATTCTTAAACAATCTTTGCAGTAGGGCAAGGTGCATTATCTTGCTGAAAGAGGTCAATGCCATCAGAGAACACCAATGCCATTAAGATGTGTACGTGGTCTGCAACAATCTCTAGGTAGGTGGTGAAATGTGACAAATTAACATCCACATGAATGCCAGGACCCAAGGTTTATCAGTAGTACATTGCCCAGAGCATAACACTGCCTCTGCCAGCCTGCCTTTTTTCCAGGGTGCATCTTGCTGCCATCTCTTCCCCAGGTGGTAAATAACGCACCTTGCCATTCACCTGATATAAAAGGAAACATTGTCCATCAGACCAGGCAAACGTCCTCCATTGCTCTATAGTCCAGTTCTGATGCTCATGTCCCCCAATGAAAGAGCTTTTTATCTATGGACAGGACTCATCATAGGCACTCTGACCGCAATTTGAGCTCTTCTGTGTGATCCGACCAGGCAGGATAGCCTTTGTTCCCTATGTGCATCAATGAGCTTTTGGTACCCATGACCCTAACACCAGTTCTCAGGTTGAGCTTCCTTGCACTATATTTTGGTAGGTACTAAAAACTGCATTCCAGGAACACACAAAACTTTTGGAGATTTTCTGACCATCTAGCCATCACCTTTTGGCCCTTGTCAAAGACACTCAGATATTTTCACTTGACCATTTTTCCTGCTTCCAACACATAAAATTCAAAAACTGACTGTTCACATGTTTCCTAATATATCCCATTGACAAGTGCAATTGTAACGGTATAATCAATTTTCCTTACTTCACCTGTCAGTGGTTTCAATGTTGTGGCTGATCAGTGTATGTAGCATTAGATTTACCCTGATTCTCTGATTTTCTTTCTTGCTATATACTTTTGCAATCTCCTCTGGAATTAAAAAGAAAAATGTAAGAAACAAATAGCGAGATCAATATCCTGTTATAAATGATTTACCTAATCTGAAATAAAAATCTGTTTATTATCAACCGCAGTTCCTGCTGTTGAACAAATATAGAAGCTTGTTATTTCATTATGTCTGTGGCTTTCATTGTGAATTCAAATATACTTGATCAATTATGAATACGGATGATTGCAGTCAGTCTAAAAAAACCATAGACTGAGAAGCTGTTCATCCGTACTTATAAAGCATTGTTCGCTTGTTCCTATTTTTATGTGATTGCAGATCCTCTCAAATCCTGATTGATTGACACCTCCAACCTCTTTATTTTTGTAAAGTTGTTTAAGTATCAGTAATAATGTCTAAAATGACTGTTCATCTCTTTGCAGGTGATGAGATCCATTACGAGAGAGAAGGATGAAAAACAAAATGCTTTGTCTAATTGCATTACATTTTATATTGAAAGTAATAAATGTACATATTACTTTTATCCATCTCTAAATCTTGTTCGTTCTTCGTCATACCATACAAAGAGATATTTTTATGACCCAAGGTAATTACTACAAATAAAATGATAAATCAGCGATGGGTACATAATGGCAAAGCATCTCAGAATCTGCTTTGCGTGTTGCAAAAAAATATATAAAAAAATAAAGTTCTGCCCAAGGTTTTATCTTAGAAATAGGATATTACACTGGATAATGGCCAATGGAGTCATCTAGTGAGCTAAGTACAAATGATAAATCATCATTGTAAATTTCACTCCCCATGATCAGATGTATGAATTATTCCAGGGACAGTAGTTTGTTTATTGTATGATTTAGATAACTTTTATACCATTACCTGATTCTCCTTTAGTATTCACCACTCACAAAGTTAACCTTAATCTATGTCTACTTTTATTGCCACTTCATTTATCTATTTTCCTAACAATGCAATAGGCAGAGAATGTTGAAAAAGACACATAGTGCGGCTCTGTCTTGCGGGAGCTAATAGAGTTATACTCAAACAGAAAGAAGGCAACTTATACACAAAAGTAGTATATGCAAAAGGTAAGATTGACCTGCAATCATACTTTAAAACCCATTCTAACGAGTGTCTCATTTCCTGCTACATTAGCTGTAACTGTTACCTAAATAAGTACCCCACCATCTATTGTACAGAAATAGAATACATAAAGGAAAAGGTAAGTTCTGTTGTTATTTGAGCTCATCATAGCTTTTCCTTTTTTATGAAAGCAATACATGACAAAAATAAAGAAAGTAAATCAGACAATAAAATAATTAAAACAATTTATTTAATGTCTTGGTGTTCCAGTAATACAAAGGCTAAATAAGTTTAATAGCTACAAAAACATGCACATTGTTGTAACAAAAATGTAAACATATTCAAAATATTGAAAAAAAACAAACAAAAAAAACCAGAAGTATGGCTTTTTCGATTTGGCTATTTTAGTGTAATTGTTCAATTTAATTTAGCATTTGCAATACTTCATGCTTAAATAAATAGTCCGATCTGTTTAGATCTGAGGCATGGGGGATGGAACAGGAGGAATGTACGTGAAAATAGGCGGGGCAAGAATAGGTCCAGCCCACGAGCATCCTTAAAAAAAGGAAATTCATCCCTCACAATACATATTTTCTGCAAAGATAATCAGCACATGATATTTTTATTTACTTGTATGTTTGATAAAACTATAGAACATTAATCTCTTTCTGTTTGTTAATGTGCATATCTTAGATTTGTGTGGTGCTTAGGATAATATCATTTAAATCCATGCTCAAGTCAAACAAGACAGAAAATGAGTATCTAGATAATATGCATTGTGAATACAACAACTGCAAGATTGTTTTATGTTCTATCCCATGGCATTTTTAAGATTATGTTATTATTATATTCATCAGAGATGCAATTTCAGAATCCAGGAGCACAGGAAGTAATGAAAAATAGCAAATGAGAGAAAAATAAAATCAAATAACTATTATTGATAAAATAATTCTAACCATGGTCTACGGACAGTTTTTCCTTCTATTCTGACAGCTTATTTCTTGAAAGGAAATATTCTCTGGATAATGCACAAAAATGAGTTTGGCTATAGACACAATATTTTTCCTCTGTGTGATTTCGTAATTGTAGACCACCTGCAGACTTTAGCTGATTTTCAGATAAACATAAACAATGCACAAACAACAAGCAAATCTACGAACCTACTGGTATTGCAATAAATAGAATGTTGTAAACAATTCCAATGTCACTATGAGTTTCTTCTTCTATTCAATAAACAAGAACATGTGGAGAACTAAATAAAAAAAAAATAATAATTGCGAAACATATGCAAAAGGAGCTCAATGTAAGGCTTTTTTTTCCAGCTTGTCTAATTGTACCGAGTCCAACATATTATAAATTAAAGGATCAGTATAGGGTCAGGAACACAAACATATATTCCTGACCCTATAGTGTTAAAACTGTATAGCTTGGAGGAAAGACGAGACAGGGGGGATATGATAGAAACATTTAAATACATAAAGGGAATCAACACAGTAAAGGAGGAGACTATATTTAAAAGAAGAAAAGCTACCACAACCAGAGGACATAGTCTTAAATTAGAGGGACAAAGGTTTAAAAATAATATCAGGAAGTATTACTTTACTGAGAGGGTAGTGGATGCATGGAATAGCCTTCCAGCTGAAGTGGTAGAGGTTAACACAGTAAAGGAGTTTAAGCATGCGTGGGATAGGCATAAGGCTATCCTAACTATAAGATAATGCCAGGGACTAATGAAAGTATTTAGAAAACTGGGCAGACTAGATGGGCCGAATGGTTCTTATCTGCCGTCACATTCTATGTTTCTATGTTTCTATGTTTCTAAAACCACCATCTAGCCCCCCTGGGCCCCTCATGCCTCCATAAATATAGTAAAAATCTTACTGTATTTAAGCCAGAAGCTGCTGGCTCTGCCCTGTCTGCCTCAGAAAAACAAGCAGTCTGCTGACATCATCAGAAGTGGTGGCCTGATCCAATCACAATGCTTCCCCATAGGATTGGCTGAGACTGACAAGGAGGCAGATCAGAGGCAAAGCCAGCGTGATTCAAACACAGCCCTGGCCAATCAGCATCTCCTCATAGAGATGAATTGAATCAATGAATCTCTATGAGGAAATTTCAGTGTCTTCATGCAGAGGGAGGAGATACTGAATGTTTGGCTACATTTTAGGCAGCCATGACCCAGGAAGGATCTCTAACAGCCATCCGAGGAGTGCCAGTGAAGTTATCACTAGGCTGTAATGTAAACACTGCATTTTCTCTGAAAATATAGTGTTTACAGCAAAAAGCCTGAAGGTAATGATTCTACTCACCAGAACAAATTCAATAAGCTGTAGTTGTTCTGGTGACTATAGTGTCCCTTTCATTTTCAAGTAATTTTAAATTCACTGTTTAGGAAATGAATCCCTACAGTTTAAGGGGTCTCTCTAAATATATCTAATTTATATCTAATTATAGGGTCCATACACCTCAATGACAATCATACATTACTATGTTTACAATAAGATGCATTGGTGCTGAAATAGTAATGTCAATATTGTTGCCAGGACATCAGTTTTAATAAACACTCTCCTTAGTTTAAGGGTTTACTTTAGTGTTTTTAAGTGGTCAGTCCCCAGAACCAGAGTTCAGCATTTCTCTAAATAAAGACACACAGACAGATATTTCATGTTGTGGCAGAATATGTAACTCCACCTGCAACAGCTCTTTGTTACCCAGCTCTTGTTCAGTAGCCCCATAAAGCAAGCGTAGCTAATGTGGAATTGTAACGGACCGTTTCAGCCAAAAAGGGGAAAAATGCGTTTAGGCGATAATCCCCTTTTCCATAGACCAGCAGCTACCATAAGCACCAACTTCCCGAACTCCCAAATTGCACGAATTCACCAACTCTCGAACAGCAGACACACGAACCCTGGAAGCAGCCGAACAGGAAAAGCAATATGGACAGCTTACACTCCTGGCAGTCGGCATACAGTCCCCTTCCCCCCAAGAAAGAGACACACTCCAGCTTCAGGGTTAAACAGCAACTCCTTTTACTCAGGGCTACCTGCCCAGTATTTATGCAGGTCTCCCACCTGGTGGACACTCCCCTAGGGGACCAAATGGAAGACTGTAACAAAGGACAGACATAAACCAATTACAGACACACAGCAGTAAACATTCCCACAATGCATCCTGGTTTCCTCTCTTCTGCCCTGGAGATAATTGTAGAGGTAATCCAATTACCTCCCAGGACAAAGACAAGACTCCATTACACATGTGGGGATCTAAATACAGTATTATGCTTTAAAATATATAAAGTCACTTTTATTCCACCCAACACAGACATGTTACATATCCCCAGATAGCTCAGGTCTGGGTGCACATTATTAAGTGACTGGCACCCAGACTACACGAATACAGTTTAATCGCCATGGAGCCAAAGTCTTTAATCACACAAATAGGCTCCATGGTATAGCTATCTGGGTTACTACCATTCCCATAGAAATACCGAATTCCAGTGTTCGGTTAACCTTGTACGATAGGACCCAGGCGACAGACGGCTCAGCGGTGTTCGTGCAATTAAGTGTCCGTTTATAGTTCCATAGAATCCTCGCCGAACACCGCTGGTCTTTCGCACGATTAAAATGGCCGCTACCTCGTGGTCGGCAAACGAACAAAGGCCACCCAGCGTTCATCAATTAAGCTGCGGTTAACCGCAGCTTCTGGGCGGTTAATTGACGGCACACTCCATCTCCTAGGTGGTCCCTCATACGGTAGTTTGTTCGGTAGCTGGAATCTACTGAACACCCCGGCTGAAAGGCACGAATATGCCTTTCTGCAGGTAAAATAAAGCTTTTTAAAGTCTGGTCCATAGTCCAAAGGAAGCAGGCGAGCAACCAGGCTTCTCCAGCTCATAGTGGCGAGGTTGGTTTCGCCACACTTCTCCCCTTTACCAACTAGACTAACAGGGTACCTGACCTCCTGCCGGTCAGTGCCCTGGTTAGTCCAGCAACCCACCCACAAAACACAACTATTAGTACAGCCCCCCCACAATAACTGGGTACTACACCTGAAAAAATTACAAACTTGTCCAGGTCCAGGTGTCTCACCATGACTGTGTGGGGAACAGTTAGGCTGCCTTGGTGGGTTGCTGAGGGGGCAGAGACCAGCGGTATTCTGCCCTGGTGCCAGCACTACCACGGAAGTAGTCTGGTTGGAGCCTGGTTGCTGGAGACTGACTGTCTCCCCTTTAGGTGCATAGCTCGGCTGCCGGAGGGGGAGACCGACTGTCTCCCCTTTGGATACATCGCTCTGTGGCTGGGGGACAGGACCGACCGTCCCTACCCCTTGGGCTGTAAGTACAGAGACTACGGTCCCATCTGCACAGTCGTGGGGCTTAACATCTCCCCTTGGTGGGTTAGGCTGCCGCTGGAGAGAGGGTGTAACAAGCTCCTCCCTCTGGACGGTAAACTGCCGCTGGGGAGAGGGGGTAGCAGGCTCCTCTCCCTGCCACTCTCTCTGCTGGTGGAAAGGGGGACCAGCTGTCTCCCCTTTCATTCTCTTGTCCGGCTGCTGGGGTGCGAGACTGACTGTCTCTGCTCCCGGCAGGACACACTGCCGCTGGGGAGGATGGACGACACCATCAGCTCCCTGGGGTACACACTGCCGCTGGGGAGGAAGGGCGACACCTTCTGCTCCCTGGGACACACACTGCCGCTGGGGGGGAAGGACTGCACCTTCTGCTCCCTGGGACAGACACTGCCGCTGGGGAGGATGGACGACACCATCAGCTCCCTGGGGCACACACTGCCGCTGGGGAGGGAGGACGCTGCTCTCCTCTCCCTTCGCTTCACACTGCCTTCTTGGCATATCACTTTGCTGCTGGGGGGCAGGAACAACAACCTCTGCCCCCTGTAACTCAGCCTGCCGCTGGGGAGGAAGGACTGCACCTTCGGCTCCCTGGGACACACACGGCTGCTGGGGAGGATGGACGACACCATCAGCTCCCTGGGGCACACACGGCCGCTGGGGAGGGAGGACGCTGCTCTCCTCTCCCTTCACTTCACACTGCCTTCTTGGCATCTCACTTTGCTGCTGGGGGGCAGGAACAACAACCTCTGCCCCCTGTAACTCAGCCTGCCGCTGGGGAGGAAGGACTGCACCTTCGGCTCCCTTGGACACACACGGCTGCTGGGGAGGATGGACGACACCATCAGCTCCCTGGGCCACACATTGCCGCTGGGGAGGGAGGTCTGCAAACCCCCTGGCCCGCTCTGATTCCCACGGCAAGTACTCTCGCACTGCTTGCTTCACACGCTGCACTCTATATTCTGAGGGGTTGGGTCCGCATAAAGCCAGTATCTTGGTGACCTCTCTGTCATACGCCTCTTGAGTGTAGCTGGGTGCCATGCTTGCTCTGCTGCAGTTGGTTCCTTTTAGATAGGGGCGCTGTACGGGTACTGGCGTTGCCCTCACTTTGTAATCCAGGAATGGTGTTGTCTGTAGCTGTCCCTCTGGTTGTAGGAACGATCCCACCGCTTGCCACCAATTGTAACGGACCGTTTCAGCCAAAAAGGGGAAAAATGCGTTTAGGCGATAATCCCCTTTTCCATAGACCAGCAGCTACCATAATCACCAACTTCCCGAACTCCCAAATTGCACGAATTCACCAACTCTCGAACAGCAGACACACGAACCCTGGAAGCAGCCGAACAGGAAAAGCAATATGGACAGCTTACACTCCTGGCAGTCGGCATACAGTCCCCTTCCCCCCAAGAAAGAGACACACTCCAGCTTCAGGGTTAAACAGCAACTCCTTTTACTCAGGGCTACCTGCCCAGTATTTATGCAGGTCTCCCACCTGGTGGACACTCCCCTAGGGGACCAAATGGAAGACTGTAACAAAGGACAGACATAAACCAATTACAGACACACAGCAGTAAACATTCCCACAATGCATCCTGGTTTCCTCTCTTCTGCCCTGGAGATAATTGTAGAGGTAATCCAATTACCTCCCAGGACAAAGACAAGACTCCATTACACATGTGGGGATCTAAATACAGTATTATGCTTTAAAATATATAAAGTCACTTTTATTCCACCCAACACAGACATGTTACATATCCCCAGATAGCTCAGGTCTGGGTGCACATTATTAAGTGACTGGCACCCAGACTACACGAATACAGTTTAATCGCCATGGAGCCAAAGTCTTTAATCACACAAATAGGCTCCATGGTATAGCTATCTGGGTTACTACCATTCCCATAGAAATACCGAATTCCAGTGTTCGGTTAACCTTGTACGATAGGACCCAGGCGACAGACGGCTCAGCGGTGTTCGTGCAATTAAGTGTCCGTTTATAGTTCCATAGAATCCTCGCCGAACACCGCTGGTCTTTCGCACGATTAAAATGGCCGCTACCTCGTGGTCGGCAAACGAACAAAGGCCACCCAGCGTTCATCAATTAAGCTGCGGTTAACCGCAGCTTCTGGGCGGTTAATTGACGGCACACTCCATCTCCTAGGTGGTCCCTCATACGGTAGTTTGTTCGGTAGCTGGAATCTACTGAACACCCCGGCTGAAAGGCACGAATATGCCTTTCTGCAGGTAAAATAAAGCTTTTTAAAGTCTGGTCCATAGTCCAAAGGAAGCAGGCGAGCAACCAGGCTTCTCCAGCTCATAGTGGCGAGGTTGGTTTCGCCACAGGAATGGAGGCCTTGACAGGGCTTGGAGGCAGGCTTAAGTGGGGATGGAGAGATTGGCTGGTTAGGAGGTGGGCAGGCCCAGTATATATAGGGCAGCCATCTTGATTTTGCCACAACTAATCTACTCACCAATCTGGGTTGGTAGATTCAGCCTTGTAAGTCTGTGTTTTTCTTTCTGAATGGACTTGGAACTGGAGGCCCTGATCCAGACAGCGTGGAAGGGAGCAGCATGGGTGCAAGAGCGGCTCACAGGTGTGGTTGCGCTGGTGGATTTGGAGACCAAAGGGTGCCACGCTCGGAGGGCGGACCACTGCTGCCAGTGATGTGAGTTTGGGGCCAGTGCCAGTGACGGGACTGCCAGACGAAGGTGCGGCCCTCGGCGGGAACAGGACAGACGGATTGGAGGCCCTGATCCAGACTGCATGGAAGGGAGCAGCATGGGTGCAAGAGCGGCTCACAGGTGTGGTTGCGCTGGTGGATTTGGAGGCCAGATGAACCATGCAGCCTGCTCGGAGGAGAAGGCCCCCAGCGCGAATGAGCCCCGGCCCAGGAGATGTAGGAGGGATTACAGGAGGCGAGATTGTGGCAAATCGGGCCATGGGAGGCCGAGGCCTTGAGGATGTGCACTTGGTGGGCCCGCTACTGGCTTTGCCGTGGCCCGATGGCATAGGAAAGAGGAGTCGGAGGCAGCGCGGGCCAGGAGGCCTGAAGTCAAGCAGCAGAGTGATACCCAGACCGAAGGGTGCCAACTCGGCACTCGGAGGGCAGACCACCGCTGCCAGTGGTGTGAGTTTGAGGCCAGTGACAGGACTGCCGGATGGACGTGCGGCCCCCAGCGGGAACAGGATAGATGGATCGGTTACCGGGCCCAGACGGGGGCGGAGCTGGGTTCCTGGCCGGCAGGACACACATCAGGTAAGTACCTCTCATTTCCATGGTGCAGTGCGCCCCTCTGCCGGGGGGTTCAGTTAGGCGTGGGCCCCCCAGGGTGCCACCACTGGCTGCTGGGGGGGTTGGGAAGATGCGCACGCAGTAGGCCCCAGTAGTGTGGGGGGTGCTTCTGGGGGTGTGAGTGAAGTCCAGACCGCTATCCCGGCTTCACAGGAAGTTAGGTCCAGTGGTAAGCCGGGCCCTCAGGGAGTAGGGGTGCGGCCCAAGGGGTTGTGCATAGTGTGGTTGGGGGTCATATGGACAGGAGGGGGGATGTTAGCAATGAGCACACACTGCCCCCTGAGGATCAGTGACAGGAGGATTCTGGTGAGCAGGTGGGTCGAGCGGGCTGCACCTCGGACGGGGTAGCTGGCAGTTGGCTTCACAGGCAAGCAGACGTTAGGAGTCGCGTTTGGAGGAGGTCATGGAGGTCATGAAGACCTCATGAGAGGCACAGGAGGTGGAGCTCCAGGGAGGCGCGTAGCAGGTCACGGAGAAGGCGTTCACTGGGTACCAGGAGAAGCAGGGGAGACAGCACCCATATAGAGAAACAACGCAGAGTCTCAGAGCTCGAACGCAGTGATCCCAGGGAGGGTCGTTCATGTTCACACAAGCTGTCATGTTCTAGTAGTTTTTCGTAAGGTCCAGAGGGGAGTTCCAGGCATTTTGCGTATGGCAGGCCATCTAGGGTTCGCAGCAGGAATCGTGGCCCCAGGTCCAGGGACAACGGTGCTTCAGGTTACCGGGCAGAATGACTCAGAACAGGATGGTAGGTTGGCAGACTGTGATAAACTGCCCAGGAGTTCTTCTTATTCTTCCAGATCGTTTCTGTGAGTTTGGTGCACCGGGTGGTCATGCCGGTTGGCGGGCAGAGATCAACATGCCGATGCTGGGTCTGCTGGTACTGGAGGAGCAGCCAGCATGCCTTTGGCGGTGGAGGGCTTGGTCAGTGAGTCTGGATCTGCAGCACCTACACAGGGTTTCATTGACACACTGCAACACCTCATTGACACTTGGGAATGCAAGGGGGCAGTGGGAGATGATGTGGGTCAGGTCTGGGCACCAGGCAGGGACGTTCCAGGTTTCGGTGTGAAGGGATGCGTCTGACAAAGGGGCGGCCGTGGCGGTGGAAGGTGACAGGGAGCGGGAGAAGCTGGCGGGGAGAATTCCGGATACGGCACAATATAATGCGTATGACTTTTGCGGGGCCATTAGGGGTGTACCTCAAGATGGACATAAAGGAGAGGATCTGAATGGGTGAGTTTGTGAAGGTGTTTTCGCTTCTGCCTTTGGAGGAGTATATCGACCTCAAGGAGGAGGATAAAAAGTACCTGAAAAAGAGGAGGATGAGAAAAAGAAGAGCTATCGGAAAATTCCAAAGTCATTAGGCAACTGGCTGTGGGCATTTTGTATTCTGGCCAGCGTGATCAGTGAATAATTGCCGGGTACTTGTTCTTCCCTGTTCTCTTATCTAAACAGCAATTGGAAAGCGTACCGCATGTACGGCGGCCTGGCATGGCGGCGGTATGATGAGCAATTTCGGCAGCAGCTGTTTGCCAACCCCAGAATGCGGTGGGACCAGTTGGACCTCCCCTTATGACTAAAGCTGATGACGGTGCAGAAGGCATCCCCCTTTCAGTCCTGGGCTGGCGCAGGGGGCCAGTCCGTCTCGTCGGCCACATTCAAGAAAGACATTTGCTGGTCAGTGTTAGTGGGGATCGATGTGCAGGTTGAGGCATGAGTGCTCGGGGTGTAGAGGGACTCATGTCCTCCACTGATGCTTTAAGAAAGGAAAAGGAGGTCATCCACGGCGTCCGGTTCCATACCGGCTGCCCCAGGGCATAACCCTGGTGAAGTTAGATGTGTGCTGCTATTGCTTAACCGTAATGGTAACAAGGCTGACGCTGACTTGTTGAGGGCTGGGTTTTCAGTGGGTTTTGTCATTTCATTTTGGGAGCTGGAGTTTCCCTTGAGTTTTCGGAATTTGCATTAGGTGGGGGATTTTCCTCAGGTTGTGCAGGACAACTTAAAGAGGTTTAACTGGGGAGAATGGCAGGGCTGCTCCATCTCTTGCTCCTATTTTGAGAAGTTTAGCATGTTCCTGGAATGGGTGGTTCGCACGGAGGCGTGGAATCGTTCAGTGGTGCACTACCTGGAATGCCTCTATTTGCTTTGGATGCTGGAATGGGAAGCTGGGGTGTTTGGGGTGCCTTTGGCGGAGGGCAAGATGGAGGGGCCAATGGATTGTCTGAGCTTCTTGGGTTTGGAGATTGACTCAGTTAAGGGTGAGTGTCGGCTCCCGAGGGACAAAGTGCTGGGGCTGCGCATGGCGTGGGGGAGGGGGGGGGGGGGTGTCAGTCTCGGAAGGTTACTTTGAAACAGTTGCAGTCGTTGGTTAGGAAGCTTAACTTTGCATGTCAGGTCATCCCCGTAGGTAGGGTTTTCAGCCATAGTCTGTCCCGGGTGACGGTCAGCAATATTTTCTTCGATTATCTATGAAAGCGGACCTTCGGGTCTGGGACGTGTTCCTGGCTCATTTAAATAGCACAGTGATCTTTCAAAAAGCGTCAGTGTGGCAGAAGCAGCCACCAGAAACTCATATTTACATTGTTATTTGTCCCTAAACCTATATGTCCATGCATCTTATATATGGTACCAGCATGTTAAGGAAGAATAAATGTGCACCTACCGTTATTGGGTCCGTGGGTGGCCGCCGTTCGCCTAATCTCCACGTGGCGGCGGCCATCTTAACTGCCGAACAGCGGTGTTTGGTCGTCGAGCGTCTGGAACTAAAATCGGACGCTCGACTACCCAGACACCGCTCAGACCTCCAGGATCCCCAAATCGTATGATCCAAACTGCCGAACGGCCCGCCGTTCGGTAGTTTGTATTCTCCAGTTTAGGGGATTCATCCGAACCAAAGATTGGGGTCGGATGGCTGAGCTATTCGGCACTTTCTAGGCAGTGAAGTAGACCGACTACAGGGCCAGAATCTATGGAGCCGTTTTCGGCTACTGTGTCCCTGCAGTCGGTCAAATCTTTAAATACCTGTAACTCCCGAACCCCTGGTCTGATCTGGGTGAAATTTGAATATGTTACTCACCCAGAGCAGACCTACCAGGGGACCCCTCATTTATCCTCGTACCCCCCGTATTTAGGGGTCATTCAGAAACTGGGGAAAACTCGGTTCCCTCTAATTAATTTACCTGCTAATCTAAGGGGAGGAGAGGGAGGGGAGGTGATTGTGAGGTGATTGGTTGTTTTGAGTTACCTCCCTTGCATGGGAAAAAGCCATAAAAGAAATTGTGTGAATAAAGCTGACAGTTGACCTCCAAGCTATGTGTCGTCTAGTTCTTGGAGGGAAGGGATTGTAACCACGCTACCCGTTTGATACCTGTATTGGATTGCTGTTCCTGTCTACCAGCGGAGCTACCTTGGATCGTACCTCTACTCCGCTACAATTGGTGGCAAGCGACGGGATCGTACTACACAGCAAGAGGCATTCAGCAGGAATTAAAAAGGACTGAATGGAAACAGATTATACCCTCTTGAAACGGGACACGCTAAAAGAGTTACTGGAAGCGAGAGGGAGGATAGCAAGCAACAAAACAAAGGCTATCCTAATCGCAGAACTCATGGAAGGAGACAGAGTCGCAGCTGCTGCAGCACCTCCAAGGGAGGGGGAAGAAACTGAGTTTACCAGAGAATATCGGGCCAGGATGGCTCTATTCTCACCAGCCATGGCAGCACAGAAAGCAGACCAGGTGTACAACGATGTACAGGCTCTCTTTATGCAGCGATCAGCGCAGGGGAGCGCAACAGCGGCCCCCACCCCGCCAGCGAAAGCTAAAATACCGTACCAGGTATTCAAAGCATTTAATGATACCGAGGGGGACATTGATGGCTATTTACAGAACTTTGAACTTTTGTGCCAGCTACATGCCATTAGCACTGAAGAACAAGTACGAGTGCTAGCGGGTAACCTATCCGGCCGCGCAGCAGATGCCTACCGAGCTATGCCGGCAGAGGATATCAGGGACTATCAAAAGGTAAAACAAACCTTGCTCGCACGGTATGCCCTTACACCTGAAGCATACCGAACACAGTTCCGGCAATTACCCAAATCAGAAAAAGACTCACATACAGAATTTGCGCACCGCCTACAACGGGCCGCTGACGGGTGGCTTGAGGCAGCCAAAGCCGTCACGGCCCAAGAGATCAAGCAATTGATGATGCTGGAGCAGTTTTACCGACGTTTGTCTCCACAGTTACAGATCTGGGTAAGAGAACGTAAGCCCCGTACTCTGCATGAGGCCGCTCAACTAGCCGATGAGCATCTGGACTCCCGGCGGGAACAGCATTTCTCCAGTAGAGTGCAATCTACGCCAGCTGTTCCCCAGCTTACCCCAGTAAATCCGCCCCGACCAGGGGGGACCTACCAGTCCCAAACCCCCCGGTACAACAACCGGGCATCGGTCCGGTGCCATGCATGTAACCAGCTGGGTCACATGCAACGAGACTGTCCCCAAAACCGGGCCAGACCAGCCTGGAACCCTCAACGACCACCAACCACCCCCCGAGCCGCGGTACACTGCTATCAGGGCAGGCCCTGGGCTCAACCTTCCACCTCTACCCAAATAGAAGAACCCTTGGGCACCCTCCATGAGGTAAACCCGGTCCAGGCGGCCTCAGACAACCGCCAGGGCCATCGACAAGTGGTCCATGTGGAGGGCAAGCGGCTGGAGGGGTTAAGAGATTCCGGGGCCACCATCACTCTGGTACGGAACCATTTAGTGGCTCCGAACCATCTCACTGGGGATTGCATTGCAGTTCGAGTGGCAGGGGGAGCTATCTACAAGGTACCCACTGCTAAACTACATTTGGACTGGGGAGCGGGGGCAGGACAAATTGAAGTGGGGATGATGCAGGATCTACCTGCCGATGTGATTTTGGGGAACGATTTGGGGGAGCTAACTTCCGCTTTTGTTACCCGGCCTCCTCCACAGGAAGCTTACCCGGTCGTCACCCGCCAACAGGCTCGCACCACGGCACCCCACCTTGACTCTGAGGCTCAGGTAAGCACAAACCCCCCTGATCACACTGTATTACCCTGGGCTGCCCCATTAGAATTTGGTAGCGAGGTCGCCCTGGACCCGTCCCTACAGGTTTACAAGGACAGGATAGATAAAGACCAGACTGGCAGAGAGGGGGAGAGATATGCTTGGGATAAGGGGTTACTATACCGGTATGCCGAAAAGGTAGTAGCCGGATCCATTCCTGTACCCATTAAACAGTTAATTGTGCCTCGAAAGTATCGACGAGAGTTAATGCGAATCGCCCACGACATTCCCATGTCCGGACACCTAGGGATCAGCCGAACCAAACATCGGCTGTTACAGAACTTCTTCTGGCCAGGGATATCACAGGATATTAAGCAGTACTGTAATACCTGTGATACCTGTCAGAGAGTAGGAAAGCGGGGGGACCGATACAAGGCCAAACTACACACCCTGCCCATTATTGAAGAACCCTTTAGCCGGGTAGCGGTAGACATTATCGGACCACTGAGACAAAAAAGCCCGTCCGGTAAGAAATACATATTGACCGTGGTAGACTATGCCACTAGATACCCCGAAGCAGTAGCCCTGACGAATGTACACGCAGAGACCATAGTAGACGCCCTCATGCGTATATTTACCCGTATGGGGATCCCCCGGGAGATCATTTCAGATCAGGGTACCCAATTCACGGCTGAGGTCACGCAACAGCTGTGGAAAGTATGCGGAGTCCGAGCTATCCTTAATTCCCCATACCACCCCCAGTCCAATGGCTTCTGCGAACGGTTTAACGGGACCTTAAAACAAATGATCCGCACGTTCGTAGCCACTCAGAAGAACTGGGAGCGGTTCTTACCCCATCTCCTGTTCGCCTACCGAGAGGTGCCCCAAGAGTCCACTGGGTTCTCTCCCTTCGAACTGTTGTTCGGAAGGAGGGTAAGGGGACCCCTAGACCTAATAAGGGAACACTGGGAGGGGGGAACGACCATTGACGGCACCCCTATCGTACCCTATGTGTTGGAGTTTCGGAACCGCCTGGAGGAATTGACCCGGGCTGTGCGCAACAACCTCCAGGCGGCCCAGACGCGCCAGCGCCAATGGTATGATAAGGGAGCCAGGGACCGCAGCTTTCAGGTCGGCCAGAAAGTACTAGTCCTGCGCCCCGTCCCTACTGACAAGCTGCAGGCTTCCTGGCGGGGCCCATTCAAGGTGGTAGAGCAGGTCTGCGATACCACCTATATAATCGGCCCCTGCGCCGGGACCGGGGACAGACGCATGTTCCATGTGAACATGCTGAAGCCCTACCACGAGCGCACAGAGGAAGTATCCGCCATCTGCGCCTCGGCTGCAGAGGACACAGATAACCTACCCCTCCCTGACATGCTGGCCCGAGGAACGCTACAAGAGGACCTCGCAGCCGTACAGCTAGGAGACCGCTTGAATCCCCAAGAAAAAGCTCAGGCCCAAAGTTTAATTAGGGAAAAAGGAGCCACTTTTTCCAACCTCCCGGGGTATACCCCGTTAGCTACCCATCGGGTAGAAACCCTAGACCCGATCCCACTCCGTCAACCGCCCTACCGCATTCCCGAAGCAGTGAGGGGGAACATGTACAAGGAATTGAAGGAAATGTTGCAGTTAGGGGTAATTGAGCATTCCGATAGCCCCTGGGCATCCCCCGTAGTACTCGTGCCGAAGCGGGATGGAACTACCCGCTTCTGTGTAGATTACCGGAGGCTCAATGATAAAACCATATCCGATGCCTATCCCATGCCCCGGATAGACGAGCTATTAGACAAAATGGCTAGGGGGAAATACTTAACCACCATTGATCTGTGTAAAGGGTATTGGCAAATTCCTCTAGCCGAGGACGCCATTCCCAAGTCGGCCTTCGTCACCCCATTTGGCCTGTACCAATTCCGGGTCATGCCATTTGGGATGAAGAACGCCCCGGCCACCTTCCAGAGGATGGTGGACCGACTATTGGACGGGTTTCAGGAGTACGCTTGCGCCTATCTAGACGACATAGCCATCTTCAGTTATTCCTGGGCCGATCATCTAGACCATATCGGAGCAGTACTAGACCGCATCCGGGAAGCCGGACTGACCCTCAAGCCCAGTAAATGCCATATAGGGATGGCCGAGGTCCAATACCTCGGACACCGAGTAGGCAGCGGCCACCAAAAACCCGAACCAGCCAAAATAGAGGCCGTAGCTAAATGGCCAACCCCCCGCACTAAAACCCAGGTACTAGCCTTTTTAGGGACGGCAGGATATTACCGAAAGTTTGTACCTAACTACAGCGCCCTAGCCAAGCCCCTTACCGACTTGACCCGCAAGAACCTTCCCAAATTAGTAGTATGGGCCCCAGAGTGTGAACAGGCCTTCCAACTCCTAAAAAATGCCCTTGTTAATGCCCCTGTGTTGGCTGCTCCCGATCCGACTAAACGCTTTCTCGTCCATACAGACGCTTCAATGTTCGGATTGGGAGCAGTACTGAGCCAGATCGGAGCCGATGGCGGTGAACACCCCGTAGCTTACCTCAGCCGAAAGCTTTTACCCAGAGAAGTAAGCTACGCCGCCATCGAAAAGGAATGCCTTGCCGTGGTGTGGGCCCTCAAGAAACTACAGCCCTATTTGTATGGACAAACCTTTTCCCTGCTCACAGATCACAACCCGTTAGTCTGGCTGAACCGGGTGTCAGGAGACAATGCCAGACTGCTGCGCTGGAGCTTAGCGCTTCAGCCCTTTGATTTCAATATTCAATATCGCCCGGGGAAGCTCAATGGAAATGCTGACGGGTTATCCCGACAAACGGAACTAGACAAGTGATCTGTGGGTACTCCTCCAGACATCCCCAAGCCGATCCGTTGGGATCAGACTGTGTATGCTGGCTTGGTTCTGGGGGAGCATTGTGGCAGAAGCAGCCACCAGAAACTCATATTTACATTGTTATTTGTCCCTAAACCTATATGTCCATGCATCTTATATATGGTACCAGCATGTTAAGGAAGAATAAATGTGCACCTACCGTTATTGGGTCCGTGGGTGGCCGCCGTTCGCCTAATCTCCACGTGGCGGCGGCCATCTTAACTGCCGAACAGCGGTGTTTGGTCGTCGAGCGTCTGGAACTAAAATCGGACGCTCGACTACCCAGACACCGCTCAGACCTCCAGGATCCCCAAATCGTATGATCCAAACTGCCGAACGGCCCGCCGTTCGGTAGTTTGTATTCTCCAGTTTAGGGGATTCATCCGAACCAAAGATTGGGGTCGGATGGCTGAGCTATTCGGCACTTTCTAGGCAGTGAAGTAGACCGACTACAGGGCCAGAATCTATGGAGCCGTTTTCGGCTACTGTGTCCCTGCAGTCGGTCAAATCTTTAAATACCTGTAACTCCCGAACCCCTGGTCTGATCTGGGTGAAATTTGAATATGTTACTCACCCAGAGCAGACCTACCAGGGGACCCCTCATTTATCCTCGTACCCCCCGTATTTAGGGGTCATTCAGAAACTGGGGAAAACTCGGTTCCCTCTAATTAATTTACCTGCTAATCTAAGGGGAGGAGAGGGAGGGGAGGTGATTGTGAGGTGATTGGTTGTTTTGAGTTACCTCCCTTGCATGGGAAAAAGCCATAAAAGAAATTGTGTGAATAAAGCTGACAGTTGACCTCCAAGCTATGTGTCGTCTAGTTCTTGGAGGGAAGGGATTGTAACCACGCTACCCGTTTGATACCTGTATTGGATTGCTGTTCCTGTCTACCAGCGGAGCTACCTTGGATCGTACCTCTACTCCGCTACAGTCAGTGTCGGCAGAGGAGCTGGAGTTGTACACTAACGAGTTGGACAGCGTGGGCTTTGGGACATTTTTTGGGGGTAGGTGGGGTAGGTGGTGTGCGGAGCCTTGGCCTGAGGCCTGGCTGCTCGGTAGCCCTCTTATCCGCAATCTGGTGTTCTTAGAACTTTTTCCGCTGGTAGTGACTCTTTCTCTGTGGGGTGTTGTCCCTTGTTTTGGGACAGAAAGGTGGTCTTTTACTCAGATAAGGTCACGCAGTGACCAACTTGTCAGCTGCCTCGGCTCCGAGGGTGCTCTTGTTTTGTAAATTTGTCTTGCTGTGTATGTTGCTCAATGTGGTGTTCTGCGCACGTCACGTTCCGGGATACTTGAATGTGGTGTCTCTGGATCTACTGGATGGCGATCGGCAACCTGATATTCTTGTGTTTCATGCAGTGGGCAAGGATGTGGGTTTAGTCCTGCAGAGGCAATTAGTTAAATGGATGAAGCAAGACATCAATAGGTTCAGGGCATTGGTACCGGGGCTTCAGGTGCGTGACCTCTCCGCAATAGCGCACTTCTGGGGTAAGGTTAATGGGTTAATGGCCAGTTTTGTGAGGAAGTTGGGGGTTGGTAATCCAGCATGGGGACCTTGAAGCCATGTTGCCAGGGTATAACCGGCAGGACAGTGTCCACCTGTCGAATGTGGGGTGGGATCTTTCCAACCTGGGGTTACAGGAGGGGTTAGCAAAGGCCCTATTTCTTTTTTCTCGGGGTGGCGTAGCTCAGACGGCTCAAGGGGTCAAGATCTGAGCTTATGGCGGGGTTTATGAGCGTAAAACATGGGCGAAATATGGTCTATGGTCAAATTAAGAAGAGTTAAGAAAGTTGGTTGATTGGTTACAAATCGGTTGGTTACAATGTTGGTATAATGTTGGTGGGTTTCAAACCCGTCGGTGGCTCAGAACCTTGGAGGTGTACGGGTATCCCGGTATAACCCTACCAGGAGGCGGTTATTTATGTATATATCTATGTGTTGTTACACTGTTATGGAAATGGAAACATGTATCTCCAAGAGCACAAGTTATACTTATCATGAAGAGACATTTCAAAGGACTCTTGGAGTTTTAGTTCAGATAAAAGCATTAATTCCAAAAGTCCCAGAAACCCCTGCTCTGATCAGAAATTAAGCTGTGCAATTGTCTGCAAATGTTGATTTTTTTTGTTGTGCATTTAATACTATTCAGAATCCCTACAGTAATATATTTGCCTGTCCTTTTAGACTTTTTTCAATTTATCTACATTGACTCTATCCACTTGTGTTTTCCTCTTTTCTCTATTTATTTAATACAAAATGACTTGCCCAGGGCCACTTATCAAGGATGACAAGCCCTGCAACTCGGAGCTTACCCAGGCCAAAATAAACCCTTATGAAGCTTACACTATAAACAAAAGATTAAATTAATTATTTACAATGCTTTAAGGGGTTGTTTTACTGAGTAATTCCACTAATAACCTTCTCTAGAGCGCAACAGCTCACTCTCTCTACAGTTAAGCTGTGTGATCAAAATTAAGATAGTTCGACATTTTTTATTTTCCATTCACAGCTCCTATTTGCCTATTAAAAGCAGTGATCATCTTTTTCTCACTTCTACAGACGAGCTATATGCTTTCAAATGAATGGGGTTAATAACTTGTATATCGTGGATTAGTTACCTGCGAACGCTGCGTGGGGCCTAGAATAATGGTCAAAGTACCTGCTGCTTTTTAAAGAACGAACGGTTATTCTGTAATATTTATCTTTATTTCTATAAAATGTGTTCTATGAGCAGACTGCAAATCTCCTCTGTGCTCTCTCATTTCTATGTAAAAACCAATTCCAATTCTTTTTAAAAGTGATGATAATTCCAATTGGACTATCTTTTTTATAGTGGAATAGACTCAGTACTGAAGCTAAGGTTCGCTGATTGAAAGAGACAGAAATGTGCAAGATTACATTGCTAAACACTAATCCCGCACTGCTCCTTGATATGAATGCAAAATAACCATCTCGTCTGAAAATGAATTTTAACCAATCTCTTCTAGATTATACATTTTTTACACCAGCAATACCTATTGTATTAACCCCTGTTGTGCTGAAGATCTCGTTTTTCATGAATTGAATTGGATTTATTTAAAGTTTTCCTAGAAATTGATTTGCCATTGAATGATGAAGTAAAGAACTGAGATGAAACCAGTATAAAAACGTTACACATTCCAAGCTTGAGTTTAAAATAATGTATATAAGGTGAAACTCCAAATCTTCTGGTTGCAAAGAGCAATGAGATTGAAATAAAGTACCCATAGATTAATAAATACGTGTCAGTTCCTAAATAAATATCAGTTTATTCCTAAATATCAATAAAATCAGTCAAATTATTCATATATACACAAGGTAAAGGACAGCTTCTTGATTCATATAAGAAAGTGTTTGTATGACATTGTACCTGCATGTGTAGATTGTATGGCTGTGTGCCTGTATTTGTTTGATTGTGCCTGTATGATTGTGTGTTGCTATATATCTAAGTCTATATCGCATGGAAAAAGACACAAAATGTGCTGAGGGGAGAGAGCCACAGAAAGGGGCTGGAGGGGGAAGAAAGAGACATGCAAAAAGAATGAGGAGGGGTAGACACACAAAGGAGCATGGGAAATACACAAGTGGGGTTATAAGACACACACAAGAGGGTGTAAGACATAGAGGGGATAAAATACACTAACGAAGGTAAGAAAATCAAAAGGGGGGTTACAAGACACACAGGTAAAGACACATTTTTTTAAGGGGGGGGCGCAAAATGCATCTTTGCCTGTGTAGCCTAAAATCCTTGCACTTGCCCTGCCATTACAGAGATAACCTATACCATATGCATATTGGACTTATATCACCTATGAGGGCAGTCCAGCAAGTTCTCTCTGCACAAGAGATTCAGCAACCCCGACTGATCATGTTGGCTAATGTTCTAAAGTGTGTTTTATCTTTCATTTCAAATAGATAAAAGAATTGTGCATGTAGTTCATTAGGAAGAAGATGGTTGATATTTTGGTCACCGGATGATTCCCTAAAGAATTCAGTTGATTTCTCAATGTATTTCCACGTTAAATTGTATAAAAGTTCATAAGAACATGTAAACATATTTCAAAACAGAACAATCTGTTCTCCAGATATAGCTACAACATTAGCAATCTGATGCATTGACTAAAATAGAATTCTACTTTCTAAATGTATATTAACCATTTAATTGTTTTATTTTTCCCAAAGCATATCTTTAAATCAAAGCATATCAAATAAATCTATAACTATTACATTTCACAAAAAAAGTCATTTATAGGGTTTCTTTAAATTTTAAATTGAACTGTTTGCTTTTTTGTTTGTTTTTTTTTAGAAATGCTTCCCAGTGGATGAATAAGAATGGTACCCTAAGACTCAAGTTCCTTATATTACTGGCTTAATTTGCATCTAAACCTTTGAAGACCTTTCCGGAGTAATGTCTTAGGACCAATTAAATATAGAAACATATCAAGGATTGTACGAATTCCGTGTGCTATCGTTTCGATATAGTTATATTTATTTTAATACAACGCTAGTGTTGTACTGGACTTTGTTCTTGATTTGACAAGGGAATACAACATCAATACAAAAGGGGGAAGCTGTTCAGACATAAATTGAAATGGCCACAGAGATTTACTTAGTCTGCTCCTTTAAACACCAAATGTAGTTTTCTCTGGTGTTCTTAATGCACAGTCTAGACATGACTTGAGAGAATTAATTGTTCTTACATTTTTCAGGGTCCATTTTATCAAACGGCTTACATGAAACATGCATTCATACTAAAAGTTGTCTAAAGTAATTATCACTCGCATTTTTACTATATTATCGCTAAGTATATTGAAAACAATAAAACAGTAAAAGGTCCAATCAGACTTGGCATTACTTTATACGAATAAGTAGAGATTGTATCACTACTGTATCACAACTCAACTTTGAATTCTATGTGTCGTCTTGCTCAGAAATGTTTCAGACTTGAGAAAGGGAGGTTCTCCCGAAAGCTTGCCATTAAAAAATTCTGTTAGTCCAATAAAAAAAGTACAAATTACCTAAATTCCTAAATTGTGTTCCAAGCTGTTGTATACAGCAAAGACAGATTAAAAGGAATCCATGTTTAAAATGGAATGTGGCAAAATGTGATTCTTTGTTAATCTAATTTGCATATGCCCACCCAGAATCCTTTTGTGGTAGTAACAACACTGCAGATGTGTGATTTCTGTGGGAAAATCAAGCCTTATGGCTTGGCTGGTGTGCAGATTTTAGTTTAACATTGCATTAACTATCCACAGACTTCAGTTGGAAGGGGTTTTCAATCACAATTTTTCCCCACCATAACCTATTCGTGTGTGTGTGTGTGTGTGTGTGTGTGTTAGTGTTACATAGATACATAGTTACATAGCTGAAAAGAGACTTGCGTCCATCAAGTTCAGCCTTCCTCACATTTGTTTTTTGCTGTTGATCCAAAAGAAGGCAAAGAAACCCAGTTTGAAGCACAATTTTGCAACAAGCTAGGAAAAAAATTTCTTCTTGACCCCAGAATGGCAGTCAGATGTATCCTTGGATCAAGCAGTTATTACCCTACATTGAAAGATTATATCCTTGAATATTCTGTTTTTGCAAGTATGCATCTAGTAGCTGTTTGAACATCTGTATGGACTCTGATAAAACCACTTCTTCAGGCAGAGAATTCCACATCCTGATTGTTCTTACAGTAAAAAAACCTTTCCTTTGCCTTAGACGAAACCCAATGTGTGTGTGTGTGTGTGTGTGTGTGTGTGTATCAGACAAGAAATGCATGACAGGCTTAGTTATAGACTGTAAATAAATATCCAAATTCTCCAAAGTATAGTCATAAACTTATCTAAATACCTATCATCTTAAAGCTAGTCTTCATATTGTAGGGTAAGTTCAGATTTATCCATCTATCTATCTATCTATCTATCTAAAACGTACATTCTCACCCCTCAGGGTGGCATCATTTATTTTTTTTTATTCCTCATTCAGATCTATACCAGAGGCCTGGGTGTCTGAGGGTTCTGAGCAGTTTCTTAACTGTTCTTAGAGCAGCACTCTTATGGACAGTGATCTCAGATGTCCCACTTGGAATCTGCTAAAGCCACTCAGCCAACTCGGGAGTCACAGCCCTGAGTGCTGCTAACACAACTGGAATTAATACTGACTTCTCTTTCCACTTCTTTTCTTGTTCCCCTTTCAATCCTATGATATTTGTCCACCTTCTCATGTTCCTACTTCCTGATGTCAGAGTCACTGGGTATTGCCACATCCACCACTTCTGCAATTTTCCATTCCTTGTCTACCATCATAATGCCAGGTTGGTTGACCACTAATTGCTTGTCTGCCTAGATCTGAAAGTCCCACAGGCCGTACATCCTTCATTCTGACTGATGTACAATCACTGGGTGCTGAATTTCAGGTGGAATCTTCCAAAAATAATAAGTAGTTTCTGGGTCTTGAGATCCATGGTGACCAACTCTTCTCTTCAGCAGCTTATTATTCCAGCTGGGTTCATAATGACTGGTATGGCATATGTGTTGATAGCTTATATCTTGTTTTTGCCATTGAGCTGTGGCTTCAAGACTTGTCTGACTCTCTGGAGGTAGTTGAAGGTTGCTATCCTCCTTGCCTCTTCCTCGTGGTTGCCATGTGTTTGTGGTGCCTCTTGATATTTGTAGTTGTTCTTTAGATCTCCTATTTGACCTTCTGGTACTTGAGCTCCCTCTGTCCTGATCATGTTGGCTCTTTTCCTATGATCCACTCATACTTATCTAATCTGAATGACATTCTGATGTCCTTGCTGTATATCCTAGTTAGGTGGATCAGTGACTCAATGTCCCACTTACTCTTGGCATACAACTTGATGTCATTGTGACGATACAGCCCTGGCGTCTCTGTTACCGAAGGCCTAATATTGTCCATGGGTACTTCCATTAACTTGACCAGCTGATCGCTATACTAAGTGCTATGACCTGGTCTTGGAGTCGCTTTATCCACCATCATTCACATTATAACAGATCTTGGATTGTTACTGCAAGGAAAGAGATGCAAACAGCAACTGAACTTTATTTTCACTTTACATCAGGATATACAATCTACACTTTCCTTTCCCCATCTGCAAGTCCATTTTGACAACACAAGCATACCTATCGATTAGCCAGGCTGATATCTCAGCATGGGGGTCGGCTCTGCCTTTTGTGCCATGTGACTAAAAGTCCCTTTTTGTCACAGTTGTCCATGTAAAATAGGTGGTTGATGATAGCTCCATTCTCAAACCTATCTGTATCCACTCTTCATGATGATCTGGCAAAAATACAAAATTGGATCCAGGTATTGTTTTCAGTAGAGAGAAACGGATGCAGGTCACATGACAAACAAAATAAGTATTAGCAGTTTTTTAAATGCTTCCGCGTTAAGCCATAGAACAGTTTAATGCAGGAAAAAACATGTATTTTTACTCGTCATGACATTTATTTATTTCACTGATAATGTAACATATTACAATTATTGTTCTAATAGCCTTTTATTATGAATGTAAACCCATTCTGTTTCCTTCCTACTAGTTCAATTGGCTAATCTTTTTTAATATATGATGTTAAACAGTCAGCCTTAATAAGCTGTGGGCAGGCTCATCTCTACAGAGTATCTTTGACTTTTGTTGTTCAGAGAAGAGGGAAGGGATTTTGATTCAGTGCAAGATGGACAATTCTTCTAGAGCATATGGACATTCCAAACAAGAGTCATTATTGTTGTTCTAGAAGACGTCTTAGAACGGAGGGATACCTATTTTAATAATCAAGAATTTATGCTACAGAAATGTATGCAAGGTGAATGGGTGGCATACTGTTTACCATGATTCACTTAAGAAGTGGATTTTAGAGCTGTGAAATATATATATATATATATATATATATGTTCTAATCTAATAATATATAGAGTGGAAATATGGACTGTTTGCCCTGGGGCAGAACAATATAACTCATCAAAAATGCCAACACTTTACTTACTAGGTTATATAATTAAAAGAAAGTGGTCCTTTACGAATCTACATTCTTGGCAAATAATCTTCCCGATAATATCAAACCATCTGATTTCTCAAAACAACTACTGCATATCTGTACCTACAATTGAAAATTTGTAAGTAATAGCTGGCAATGATATATATTATACAATACGGAGTTTTGAATGCAACTAGCTGAATTATTGATCAGCTTGTGCTCTCCAGGATCTGAGTGAAAACTACAGAAGTTTTACTGTAAGCTTCCTGGTTAAACACTTTATAAATTAGTAAATAAATAAATAAAATATGTTCTAGTCCATATATTAATCATGAACGAACATTTCAGTGTGAAAAGTTGCATTTGAGTACTATATAGTCAATTACAGAGCCAAGGAGTCTTTCTCTGTGGGTAGGGGAATTTTGTAAAATGTAGCATGGCATGGCTCATATTAACATTGGAAAAGAAATATACTAAAGTGAAACAAGTTGGGAATTCAAAGCAAATTCCAAATTTAATGTCAAAATAAATTAATTGCAAAAGAAATCTGCAAGTCACCTATGCATGTAGTTCAGCTTTTTTGGTCTAAAACTTACAATTTACTTTTAATTCCTGATAATTCTCACTGCAGTAAATAACTCCATGGATATTCTACCTATGGAAGACAAGCTGTAGCGATAACAATAACAATTAGTTTACTATTTGATAGTGTGATATAAGAAAAAATGGGGCAAAATTAAGGTTAATGTGTTGTGTACAGACAATTGTATACATTAAATAGTATACCGTAGCACAGGTATTTATGGCCAATAACTAGCAAAATTCTGTAAATACTAACCAGAATATCAAGATAAACCCTTAAAGGGATACTAAAGAAATAAAAACAACTTCAGCTTAATGAAGCAGTTTGGGTAGAACATACCCCTGCAGTCTCACTGCCCAATTCTCTGCCATTTAGGTTTTAAATCACTTTTTTTTTTATTTTTATGCAGCTTTAGTCACACCTCCCTTGCCTGTGAGTCACACAGCCTGCTTTAAAAAAAAATGTTTTTTCAATATGTTAACTCGCATTAGAAGTTTTTATCTCCTGATCTGTAAATTAAACATTTTATCACACACAGAAGGTTCATGCAGGGTCTAGAATGCTATTAACTGAGCAGAAGATAAGAAATTCTAAAGTGAAACAAATGTGCAATAAAGGAAGTTTAAACATTAGTTCTCTGTTTGGAGGACGTGTTTAGGAAGGCTGTGCAAGTCACACTTTGATTTAACTCCAAAGTGGCACAGAATTGAGCAGTGAGACTGCAGGGGCATGATCTATACACCAACAATTCTTCATTAAGCTAGAGTTTTTTTGGTGCTTAAAGTGGCCCTTTAAAAAAAAAAAATCTACTTAGAGCACATTATCCTATTCTGTCTTACTCACACCATATAATAAAACAACAAATGAAAAAAACATTGTTTAGTTTGCTCTTGAATTAGCTTTCCTGTACATTAATTTTCATTAGTGTTGTTTGTTTCAAGGTTTCTGAAATGGTTCCATTTGAAACAATCATTCCGATGATATGTGTGTAACATTCTCCCAGAGAAGCAGAAGCGAAATGGGACTCTGTATCTTTTTTTTAATCATTCTCCTGGATTTAGAGCGAGAGATGGAAAATGATTAACACATCGTATGAATACATTTCATTAAAGATCCAATTGATTCTATTAATAAATATGTCATGCTTACTCACATGCAAATAATTATCATTATAAAATATTTTTATGTGTCACACCAGAAATGACAGATATGGTTTCATTATCATGTGCTAATTATGTACTTTATTGTTCTCCCATTACTGCTGTAGCTTCCAGCTCACTAGTAGATAGATAGTATTATTTTTTAATTACAGATCAAATTCTTAATATGGAAAGAATGCATTTTACAGTATCTCAGCTACCGATCAACATGTACAGAAATAACAATTTAACATGACAAAATGTTGCTTTGGTGAATTTCATTTTTACAGAATTTTGACACTAGGGAGTAATGATAGTTCCCGTAACAGAAAAAAACAAAAAAGCATAGGGAAATGTTCTCTTTTTCTTAAACAAGCACAGATACTTTAGCATTTAATATCTGTTTTCTTTTTGTGTTTTACTCATTAACATTCAGATGGTTTTACCCAATGATTAGAGTGTAAAAGAATTATGGAGCATTGCTGGAAAATTGTGGCTCCACCAACTGATATGGATCTACAACTTTAAAAAACAATGGTATATTGTTGTCCACAAAGAATTTGAGAGGCCATGGATTGCAGATGACCCCTGTTGTAGATGTCAAGCAGCATATCAGAAATGTTTTAACGAGACCGATTGAATGCTTTCAAAGTCCATCCATTGTGAAATCCTGTACCTATATTGGGTTGTCATGTCTCCGTAAGGGGCCACCAGACAGTTTAAAAAAAGAAAATTGAAAATAGATTCTTAAATTAGAAAATGTAAAAAAAAATATGGTCTCAATGAGTTTACAAATTATTAGGCTAATTAAATATCAAAAACATAAGGAGGAAAAATGTTATGCCAAGAAGTATTCAATGCTTAAAAGGATCATACGTGGGTCATCTAGACAGGAGACAGTATTAAACATATTCAATGGTGGAAATAAATCATAAAACAATCAGTCCACCATAAACCTCACGTAGGAATTAAGATACATGAATTGTATTAATATGGAATTTGTTACAATACCTATTTCTGGATGAATGTAGGAATGACTGAAAGATCTGTTTAAGTTAAGTTATGTTATCTATGTTATCGAGAAGGAAAATGTATTAGCCATAATTCAAATTATTATTTAGCAATAAAGATACATACACATAAAGCAAGTACTAGAATAAGTATAGTTTAATCAGTATAACTTAGCAAAAGATATATTTTTCAGTGGCTTATTAGAACAGATAGAAAATGTAATATAAGTTATCTCATACTCTAAATATTCTACATTGCTGCTGAATTAACACAATCTAAAGTCAGTTAAACTGTCCATAATATGAGGAACAGAATGGCTTCTGAGTGTAAGTGAACTCGGCCAATGGATCTATTTTCTCAGTAGAAGTATAAGCTACACATGCAATTCTCATGTGAAGTTAGATTTACCTAACCAGGGTTTAAATCCAAACCAACCATATATACTGTATTTGAGATAATGAACATTACCGATAAGGAGAGGCCTTCTTACAGGTCCTTCCAACTTGAATGATGCCTAATCTGCACAAAACCTCTAGCCTATTGGGCTGCACAGTCAATATTTACTATTTTTTTTCTTCTTTTGCAATTTTATTTTTTCAACAGATTTTTGTGACTTAGGTCTTTTTACATTTTTTTATTTAGTTGTGATGATATTTTGTTTATCCATACTTGTGGAAAAAGAAAGAAGACTCATGACATAAGACATTAAAGACTTTAAGAAATCAAAACTGTGTCACGTAGGTATAAAACACTTTTATTTTAAACAGGATACTTTATATTTAAACTTTATTTAACAGATTGTCCCTTTACTATCAATTGTTGACTTGAGGAGGTCATGTAGGGTTAAAGGGAAACTATAGGTTAGGAATACAAAATTGTATTCCTACCACTATAGCTCCCTATAGTGCCCCCTTCGCTCACACAATACCTCCCCCCCACCCCACAGAACCCTCCTGTCACTTACCTGAATCCACCCTCGGTACTCGGTGAGTCTCCGCCTTGAATCCTCCTTCCCCGACTTCAGGGATCTTATACGCATTATGACAGGGTTTTGGGTGATGCTGGATGTCCTTATGCATAGTGTGAGGATGTCCAGCATCAGTTAGACGACCAAAAGTTTCTCAATAACTGCAATAATCACTATTGCAGGGCTAAACTGACCGGGCACTGCACCCCAACCACTTCCATTAGCTAAAGTGGTCTAGGTGCCTATAGTGTCCCTTTAATTATTGGGGGAGTGGCTTGGGGTCATGTGGGCAATCCCCTTGGGGCAATCCCCTTGGGGTCTAGTGTGTCAGTCCAGGAGACTTTGGAGTCTAAGGCAATTGGCCAGAAGATTGGGCATTTACATGCACAATTGATAAGGGGGTTGTCCTGTCAGGTAAGAGCCTCTGTGTTTGGAATTAATGAGGCCATGTTGATATCAGACTCTTTTCTGACAAAGATAGAAACAGATAGAAAGTAGTTAAGTTAAATTAGAATCCAGGCAAGCAAAAACCCAAGAATCAGAAATGGCAAACAGATAAGGTGATTATCCAGTAAATGGTATCCAGCTAAGCAAAGTGAGAATGTAAGCTCTAAAAAACCACTGTTCCTGTGTATGCATCTCGTCTTGTTGCAAATACTTGTCTCTTAGTCCACCAATTTTACAGTGTTGTGGAATTTATTGGTGCTTTATAAATAATAATGATAATAAGAGCTAGGAATAGGTCAAGAAAGGGAAAGATAGCAGATGAGTTTTTCTTGTAAGAGCTGTCCAAGGGTCTGGTACAGGTCTGGTACACAGAGTTCCACATTTACATAGAGAGGTTTAACACATGATGGGTTCTGATCCTTGGAGGTGCATCAGATGAACGTCATTAATGTAATCCCAGCAAGTAACTACTAAGTAGCATTACATTACTCAGTGGCAGTGGCATTGTGTGTTTGTTGACAGCAGTAGAAAGTAGGAGACATACCCCTTTATTTTATTTATTTATTTATTTATTTATTTATTGTGGATTTCTACCTTTAATTAATATTTTTTCGACTCGCAATTACATATTTGTTAAGAAGTGAACATAATATGAAAACACTTAGAAAGTGAGAGTCTTTCTTTAAGCTAGCACTTGGCAGCAGTTCCACTCATTACAAAATGTTAATAGAACGGCATTCCACGATGATAACAGTTGCACTGCACCATGCTGAGAGGGCAATTCGTCCATTCAAAAAAATGTTTTTTATCTTTATTGATTTTTTTTTTATCATAGAGACATAGAGTACAAAACATAGACATGCCCTTTTAGTGACAGCTTGGGTATGCTGCATCATGGATTTAATTTTGTTCAGGGGGCTTGATTCCTGACATTGGGGTCAAATAAACCAAACTTTTCTATTTGTCTGATTATGTATTTATTTAAAAAGAAATAGCCAATCAGAGACAGATTGGGATACAAATTCAGGCTAGGAATGTAATTAGAGGGCAGCCCAACATAAGGGCTGAGGGGCATATTGCTTCCCAAAATGAGTATTGTTTGCTTGATGCTACTGCAGGGCAACCCATGTACTGCGACCTTCTCAAGTGCCCTCATCTATGTGTGTGTGCGTATAGGGGCTGTAGTGTGTGTGTTTGTTTTTAGGGGCTGAAGTATTTGTGTATTGGTGGTATAGTGTGTGAATAGGGATGTAACGTGTGTGTACAGGTGGATGTGTGTGTATAAGGTGATGTAGAGTTTGTGTAGGAGATGCAGTGTGTGTTGTGGATGTAGTCTGTATATAAGGGGTATACACTGTGTGTGTAGGTGGTGTGTGTGTGTGTGTGTGTGTGTGTGTGTGTGTGTGTGTGTGTGTGTGTGAAAGTGCAGTGCATGTATAGGCAGCTTGGAGTACATGCATAGGAGGCATAGAGTGTGTGTATATAGGTGGTGTAGTGTATATACGGGAGTATAGTGTATGTGTATGTACATTGATGGTGGTATAGGGGCATTAATAATTCAATTTTAAATGATAACATTATTTTTTATTATTAATTTAATATATATTTTTTAAAGCATGCCATCCCTAGTGCTCTCCATTGCAGAACTGAAAAGTTGAATTGTCCTGACATTGGTAGACTCGTGATATGTTACACCTGGTCTCACTATGCAAAGCTTTAATGCCCCAAAAAAGAACATGAAACTGCAAAGCGATTTAATGAATAATACATGGCATCACAGTCTTTATGTTTTGCTATCGAAGGCTTGTGCCCCATTCAAACCTCTTTACTAATTGGCTTCGCTGCAAAGTTACATCAGTTAGGGGTAACCATTTTTGGTTTAACTTTGCCATGGCGCCCATTAGGCAGACTTTAGTAAATCGAATCGTGTATGCATAGATTTATACTTATACTTTCAAACAATACCATAAAGACAAAAAAAAAATAAAAAAAGTTTTCAAAATGTATCCAGAACATTTTGTTGCTAGGAAATCAGTGGTAAAAAAGGTTTATGTTACTAAAGACAGATGTTAATCAATCCCCAAGCTCACACAATTATGATTTTGCAATTTTAAAAAATTGCATATGCACATTAAAATTTAGATTTTATTATTAACAGTGTAAAACTAAAATGAATGCTGTTGTCAAGATGGAAGGATTGTCTTTCATCCCCCTCATTAATTCATCCCAATTCAAGGTGTAATAAATATACTCTCCCCAAAAATTATCTTTTCAAAAAAACTAATTTTAGTATTCCTGAGAGAAACAATCAGCATTCTGAATGTGCAAGAACAGATTTGCTTATCTCTAATGAAAGTAACATTCTTTCCACCTCTCTAATTTTTTTTTAAATAATCTGTATTTGTGATATGCTTTTCAGTTTGATTAATACTGTAGACAGAGAGAACTTGACATATTTTATATTCATTATCCTAAAGCAATTACTTTTTCGGTGTGTTAATAAATGCTCTGGAGACATTTGCAGACAGTTTAGTCTTCTTCCGATCCTGGATTAATGGTGAGGAATTCTCTGTTTGCACTTGTTCGATACTGGTGAAAAATTAAAATCATAACTATATATACTTTGACGAAAAAGAAGTATATTATAAAAGAGTCCACAACAGGTGTATAATCTAAACAAAGGTTCATGCCAACGTTGTTCCAGTTATCATTTCCAGGAGAAGTCAAATCTTTTGTCTGCACCTGATCGGGAAACCTGGGTGAGCCATGAGGCACCCTCAAGATGGCCGCCGCAGTGCAATCCCAGCACAGTCCACCAAGCTTACCGCACCAGAGCTGGAGAGAGGCTTTTGAAACCCGCTTTGAGGCTGTTTGCCAAGCATTCTGGGACTGCATAGCCAAATGTGGGGCCCTGCCAGCAACCCCTGACATAGCACCTACCTGCCACACAGCAGCAGACACCTGCCTCCCTTCCGGGTTGGGGGCCCAACTAGAGGAGACTCCAGGCCGCAGTCCGATCACCCACGGGGACAACCGCAAGCCGGGAACCCCGGGGACCCACGATCTGACCTCATGATGGAGGAGGATCCACGGACAAAGGGCACTAGCTCCCTACAAAGCCCGGAGCCAAAGAGACAGGGACCTGTCATGCTGCACACAGCTCTCGCACAGCGAACAGGGCAATCCATGCTCACACTCATCGGGAAAAGTCACAGATAAAGCAGACCTTGACGTGGACTCTACACTGAGGCAAGCAAGAGGCATAGGCTTAGGACGGCGGGCAACACATTCATAAGCTCACCTCCTGAAGCATGACACCGGCCTGAGCCCCGACCACACCACTTGGACACTGATAACAGTAACTCAACTTAGCCTCACAATAGCCAGCAAAATAACCCTCTCTTCCAAAGCTATGTTATGTTTGTCATATATGCTGTTGCTTACTCAGCTTGTCACACATAGACACTACACTTCAATGCCAAACACGAGCATCACCACATGACACTAGCCTAGCACATTAACCATAACAACTGTGCATGATCTACCTGCCTAGCAATGTATGCGTATATCAAACGTGAACTACTACTTTAACCTACGCTCAAACCAAGCTTGTTTATAGCATAATTGAATACCTATAGTCAAAGCTACAATGTTTAACCTGCTTTGTTATTATAAAATTGTGCCTGATAATACAACGCCCCACATGTTACGCAAGGGAAATGCTTGAGGAATGCCATGTACCAATTCTATGCACTGCAAAAAAAAAAATCTTTTGTCTGCAAATAAGACAAAAAAAAAAAAAAAACTAGCATAGTCTTTTTTAAAGTGGTTGCTGTATCTGTCGTGCATTGACAACTTGCCGGCATTTTGATTTTGGCAAACCTTTATGGGTGGGATTAGTGTGATATGCTTCTCTCTTTAATGGTACAAGTGAGCTAAAACTATTTTGCGACCTGTGCAGGGATTTAAAGAAGGGCAAGTTACTGAGTTTTTGTCCGTTCTCAGATTCTCTGTTTTTGTTGCATTGTATTGATTTGGCTCTCCCCAAGTTCAATCCAGACATGGACCTCGTGCTCACTGGGTCTAGAGGGTTATCAGCTCCATCTCCCTTACAAGGCCCAAAGAAGGTTGACATTTTCGCCTGAAGTTGCTGTACATTTTGTGTAGAGAGAACTTGCTGGCATTTCGGTTCTTGACTGCCCTTTTGGGTGGGATCAGTCTGAGCTGCTTTTTTCTGTAAAGGTACTAGAAAACTATTTTGAGAGCTAAGTGGGAACTTACAGAAGTGCAAGCTACTGAGTTCCTCTAAGCCAGGGGTTCCCAACCCAGTCCTCAAGTACCCCCTATCAGTCCAGGATTTAGGGATTGTCTAAGGTGTGTGTTTTTTTCTTTTCTAAACACTTTTGATACAACTGGGTAATCCTTAAATCCTGGACTGGTACAGGGGTACTTGGGGACTGAGTTGAGAACCACTACGCTAAGCTTTTGTCCATTCTCAGAGGCCTCATATTTTCTTTTTTTGTTATTTCACCACCACTTGTATTTGATCGATTATGTATTTGGTTCCTGCTGAATTAGAAATTCATATAAATTTTGACTAATCAGATGTCGGCTGAATTTCATGTCTCCAAAGCACCATATGGATATATAACTGAGCAAACATGTTTGCACCATGTCCATGGTGCAAAAAAAAAAAAGAGATGAATGATGGGAAAAAGTAATTGATTGTTAGACAGGTACTAAATGTTGATTTTATTCACGTTTCAGTGAGTAGCGACCAGTCAAGGGGAAAAAAGGAACAGTAAAAAAAAAAAATAGATCTATATTTATATATTGTATATTTGATAAGCATATAACATGTGGTACATGAATATAAATTGGAGGGAAAATGCACCATACCAGTACACTGATTGGCTCATTTTAGTGCCTTTTTTGGTTTGTCCAAATCTCTTTCTGAAAATTTTTCATGGACAATGTTCAGATGAGGTGAGTGAGTTTCAAAGGCGCGAATGCAATTTTATTTTCAGAAAATACGGTTTGAACCAAATTTTTCTGCCGTGCACAAGCATAATATCTAAAAGGTACTTTTTTTTATAGTTCTGGCTATACTTTGCGCTACACATATTTCTATTCAAATGCCTCCTTATTACTTTTGCCCTGTCATTGAAAATGCAAGTCATTTGAAAGAGAAGAAAGCAATATTTGGGGATATCATGTTTTGTGCAAAACTTTGCACCTGTATCAAACAAAGACAAATAAATGGGTGTACTCCAAATAAATATAGAAATACACAAGAAAAATTATGCAAACAGCACTTCCAAACATAATATACCTTCCAAATCTAACAATTATTTTATAAGTGCGAGTATTACGACGTGTAAAAGTGCTTTCTATTCTGTACTACACAACTAGTGATGTACCGAACGGTTCGCTGGCGAATTGTTCCCGGCGAACATAGCATGTTCGCGTTTGCCACGGCGGGCGATCACATGCGCGGTTTGTTCCGCCCCCTATTCGTCATCATTGAGTAAACTTTGACCCTGTGCCTCACAGTCAGCAGATACATTCCAGCCAATCAGCAGCAGACCCTCCCTTCCAGACCCTCCTACCTCCTGTACAGCATCCATTTTAGATTCATTCTGAAGCTGCATTCTTAGTGAGAGGAGGGAAAGTGTAGCTGCTGCTGATTTGATAGGGAAATGGATAGCTAGGCTAGTGTTTTCAGTGTCCACTACAGTCCTGAAGGACTCATCTGATCTCTGCTGTAAGGACAGCACCCCAAAAAGCCCTTTTTAGGGCTAGAACATCAGTCTGCTTTTTTTCCTGTGTAATCTAATTGCAGTTGCCTGCCTGCCAGCTTCTGTGTCAGGCTCACAGTGGATACTGTGCCCACTTGCCTAGTGCCACCACTCATATCTGGTGTCACAATAGCTTGCATTTAAAAACAAAAAATGTTTTTTCACTGTAATAGATTGAATAGCAGTTAGTTGTCTGCAAGCGTCTGTGTGTCAGGCCTACAGCGTGTACTCTGCCAACCTCTGCCAGTGCACAGTGCCACTCATATCGGGTGTCACAATAGCCTGCATTTAAAAACAAAAAACTTTTTTTCACTGTTATAGATTGAATAGCAGTTAGTTGTCTTCAAGCGTGTGTGTCAGGCCTACAGCGTCTACTCTGCCAACCTCTGCCAGTGCACAGTGCCACTCATATCTGGTGTCACAATAGCGTGCATTTAAAAAAAAAATTTTTTTCACTGTAATAGATTGAATAGCAGTTAGTTGTCTGCAAGCGTCTGTGTGTCAGGCCAACAGTGTGTACTCTGCCAACCTCTGCCAGTGCACAGTGCCACTCATATCTGGTGTCACAATAGCGTGCATTTAAAAACAAAAAATGTTTTCACTGTTATAGATTGAATAGCAGTTAGTTGTCTTCAAGCGGGTGTGTCAGGCCTACAGCGTGTACTCTGCCAACCTCTGCCAGTGCACAGTGCCACTCATATCTGGTGTCACAATAGTGTGCATTTAAAAACAAAAAAAGTTTTTGACTGTAATCTAATAGCAGTCAGTGTCCTTCAAGCGGGTGTCAGGCCTACAGCGTGTACTCTGCCAACCTCTGCCAGTGCACAGTGCCACTCATATCTGGTGTCACAATAGCGTGCATTTAAAAAAAAGTTTTTGACTGTATTCTAATAGCAGTCAGTGTCCTTCAAGCGGGTGTCAGGCCTACAGCATGTACTCTGCCAACCTCTGCCAGTGCACAGTGCCACTCATATCTGGTGTCACAATAGCTTGCATTTAAAAATAAAAAAAAAACTTTTTGACTGTAATATAATAGCAGTCAGTGTCCTTCAAGCGGGTGTCAAGCCTACAGCGTGTACTCTGCCAACCTCTGCCAGTGCACAGTGCCACTCATATCTGGTGTCAATATAGCTTGCATTTAAAAACAAAAAAAGTTTTTGACTGTAATATAATAGCAGTCAGTGTCCTTCATAAGTGTGTGTCAGGCCTACAGCGTGTACTCTGCCAACCTCTGCCAGTGCACAGTGCCACTCTTATCTGGTGTCGCAATAGATTGCATTTAAGAACCCAAAAACTTTTTTCACTGTTATAGATTGAATAGCAGTTAGTTGTCTGCAAGCGTGTGTGTCAGGCCTACAGCATGTAATTTGCCAACCTCTGCCAGTGCACAGTGCCACTCATATCTGGTGTCACAATAGCTTGCATTTAAAAACAAAAAAAGTTTTTGACTGTAATATAATAGCAGTGTCCTTCATAAGTGTGTGTCAGGCCTACAGCGTGTATTCTGCCAACCTCTGCCAGTGCACAGTGCCACTCTTATCTGGTGTCGCAATAGATTGCATTTAAAAACCCAAAAACTTTTTTCACTGTTATAGATTGAATAGCAGTTAGTTGTCTGCAAGCGGGTGTCAGGCCTACAGCGTGTACTCTGCCAACCTCTGCCAGTGCACAGTGCCACTCCTATCTGGTGTCACAATAGCGTGCATTTAAAAACCCAAAAACTTTTTTCATTGTTATAAATTGAATAGCAGTTAGCTGTCTTCAAGCGTGTGTGTCAGGCCTACAGCGTGTACTCTGCCAACCTCTGCCACTGCACAGTGCCACTCATATCTGGTCTCACAATAGCGTGCATTTAAAAACCCCAAAACTTTTTTCACTGTTATAGATTGAATAGCAGTTAGTTGTCTTAAAGCGGGTGTGTCAGGCCTACAGCGTGTTTTCTGCCAACCTCTGCCAGTGCACAGTGCCACTCATATCTGGTGTCACAATAGCGTGCATTTAAAAACCCAAACACTTTTTTCACTGTTATAGATTGAATAGCAGTTAGTTGTCTTCAAGCGGGTGTGTCCGGCCTACAGCGTGTACTCTGCCAACCTCTGCCAGTGCACATTGCCACTCATATCTGGTCTCACAGTAGCTTGCATGCATAGTACCACTAATCCAAAAAAAAAATGACAGGCAGAGGCAGGCCACCCCGCAGGGGCCGTCGTGGTTGTGGTGCTGTGATTCCCTTTTGCCCTAGAATAATGCCCAGTTTTCCGAGGACACGTACCCTGAACTTGAAAAGTTCTGAGGACATAGTTGACTGGCTAACACAGGACACCCAATCTTCTACAGCTTCCGCTCGGAACCTTGACGCACCATCCTCCTCCAGCTTAGCTTCGGGCACCTCTCAAAATACCACTCACCCGCCTGCCGCCACCACCAACACTAGCACCACAGCCACTTCACTTTATCTGTCAGAGGAGTTATTTACACATCCGTTTGAAGAAATGAGTGATGCGCAACCATTATTGCCAGAGGATGTAGATAACTGGGATATGTCTCAGTCAGGCAGCATTACACACATGGACGTACGGTGTGATGATGATGATGTTGTACCCGCTGCTGCTTCCTTTGCTGAGTTGTCAGATACAAGTGAAGCGGTTGATGATGACGATGCGTCCATGTATGTCACGTGGGTGCCCGCTCGGCAAGAAGAAGAACAGGGCGAAAGTTGAGATGGGGAGACAGAGAGGAGGAGGAGACGAGTTGGAAGCAGGGGGAGGTCGTCGCAAGGAGCTAGTGGCACAGTCAGACAGCATGCATCGGCACTCGGGGTCAGCCCAACAGCACGCCAATCAACGCATGCAGTGTCCACCACCAGAATGCCGTCATTGCAGAGCTCAGCAGTGTGGCTTTTTTTTGTGTGTCTGCCTCTGACAACAGCGATGCCATTTGCAACCTGTGCCAAAAGAAACTGAGTCGTGGGAAGTCCAACATCCACCTAGGTACAACTGCTTTGCGTAGGCACATGATCGCACATCCCAAACACCTATGGGATCAACACATGAGTACAAGCAGCACACAAGCTCAAAGCTGCCATCCTCCTCCTGCTCCAGCATCTTTAGCCACATCAACCACTGTTGTCCTCCTTGCCCCCTCTCAACCATCCGCCACTCCGTCTCTGGCCTTGAGCAGTTCCCGCTCATCTGCCCATAGTCAGGTGTCTGTCAAGGACATGTTTGAGCATAAGAAGCCAATGTCAGAAAGTCACCCCCTTGCCCGGCGTCTGACAGCTGGCTTCTCTGAACTATTAGCCTGCCAGTTTTTACCATACAAGCTGGTGGAGTCTGAGGCGTTCAAAAAATTTGTAGCTATTGTTACACCGCAGTGGAAGGTACCCGGACGAAATTTCTTTTCACAAACGGCAATCCCCAACCTGTACTCGATTGTGCAAAAGGAAGTAATGGCACAGTGTTGGGGCAAGGGTCCATCTGACCACTGATACCTGGTCTGCAAAGCATGGTCAGGGCAGGTATATCACCTACACTGCGCATTGGGTAAACCTGCTGACGGCTGCCAAGCATGGAATGCGTGGCTCTGCAGAGGAGTTGGTGACACCGCCATGACTTGCAGGCAGGCCTGCTGCCACCTCCTCTACTCCTCCTACTCCATCCTCTTCCATAACCTCCTCGGCTGAGTCCTGTGCTGCTGCTGTGTCTTGCTCCACATCAACGGCACCCCCCTAGCTCCCCAGGTACTATTTCACATCCCGGATACAGCAGTGTCACGCCGTCTTGGGTTTGACTTGCTTGAAAGCAGAGAGTCACACCGGACAAGCACTCCTGTCCGCCCTGAACGCACAGGTGGAAAAGTGGTTGACTCCGCAGCAACTGGAGATCGGCAAAGTGGTTTGTGACAACGGAACAAATTTGTTGGCGGCATTGAAGTTGGGCAAGTTGACACATGTGCCGTGCATGGCACATGTGTGTAATCTGATCGTACAACGCTTTGTGAATAAGTACACAGGCTTACAGGACGTCCTGAAGCAGGCCAGGAAGGTGTGTGGCCATTTCAGGCGTTCCTACACGGCCATGGCGCACTTTGCAGATATCCAGCGGCAAAACAACATGCCATTGAGGTGCTTGATTTGCGACAGCCCGACACGTTGGAATTCAACACTCCTAATGTTCGACCGCCTGCTCCAACAAGAAAAAGCCGTTAATGAATATTTGTATGACCGGGGTGCTAGGCTAGCCTCTGGGGAGCTGGGGATTTTTTTGTCACGTTACTGAAGAGAAAAAAACGTGTCGCAAGAGTATTCTGAGAACGGACAGCAGCTGAAATAGCCTGCCCTTCGGTGGGTCCCCACTCAGAACTCAAGCTGGTTTTAGCTCATCTTGTGCCATTACAAAGAGAACATATCTGAAGCATATCAGACTGGTCCCACCCATACGGGCAATCCAGATCCGAAATGCCAGCAAGTTCTCTCTGCACGAGAGATACAGCAACCCCAGACGATCGTTTCAACCTTGTTAGGCATCATCAGTGAGGCATAGCTGATATCTCTCTAGGCACCGTGAGCAAGGGGTCCACGTCTGGATTACCCTTTAAACTTATGGAGAGAAAAAAACGTGTTGCAAGAGTATTCTGAGAACGGACAGCAGCTGAAATAACCTGCCCTTCGGTGGGTCCCCGCTCAGAACTCAAGCTGGTTTTAGCTCATCTTGTGCCATTACAAAGAGAACATATCTGAAGCATATCAGACTGGTCCCACCCATACGGGCAGTCCAGATCCGAAATGCCAGCAAGTTTTCTCTGCACGAGAGATACAGCAACCCCAGACAATCGTTTCAACCTTGTTAGGCATCATCAGTGAGGCATAGCTGATATCTCTCTAGGCACCGTGAGCAAGGGGTCCACGTCTGGATTACCCTTTAAACTTATGGAGAGAAAAAAACGTGTCGCAAGAGTATTCTGAGAACGGACAGCAGCTGAAATAGCCTGCCGTTCGGTGGGTCCCCGCTCAGAACTCAAGCTGGTTTTAGCTCATCTTGTGCCATTACATAGAGAACATATCTGAAGCATATCAGACTGGTCCCACCCATACGGGCAGTCCAGATCCGACATGCCAGCAAGTTCTCTCTGCACGAGAGATACAGAAACCCCAGACGATCGTTTCAACCTTGTTAGGCATCATCAGTGAGGCATAGCTGATATCTCTCTAGGCACCGTGAGTAAGGGGTCTACGTCTGGATTACCCTTTAAACTTATGGAGAGAAAAAAACGTGTCGCACGAGTATTCTGAGAACGGAAAGCAGCTGAAATAGCCTGCCCTTCGGTGGGTCCCCGCTCAGAACTCAAGCTGGTTTTAGCTCATCTTGTGCCATTACAAAAAGAACATATCTGAAGCATATCAGACTGGTCCCACCAATACGGGCAGTCCAGATCCGAAATGCCAGCAAGTTCTCTCTGCACGAGAGATACAGCAACCCCAGACGATCGTTTCAACCTTGTTAGACATCATCAGTGAGGCATAGCTGATATCTCTCTAGGCACCGTGAGCAAGGGGTCCACGTCTGGATTACCCTTTAAACTTATGGAGAGAAAAAAACGTGTCGCAAGAGTATTCTGAGAACGGACAGCAGCTGAAATAGCCTGCCGTTCGGTGGGTCCCCGCTCAGAACTCAAGCTGGTTTTAGCTCATCTTGTGCCATTACAAAGAGAACATATCTGAAGCATATCAGACTGGTCCCACCCATACGGGCAGTCCAGATCCGAAATGCCAGCAAGTTCTCTCTGCACGAGAGATACAGCAACCCCAGACGATCGTTTCAACCTTGTTAGGCATCATCAGTGAGGCATAGCTGATATCTCTCTAGGCACCGTGAGCAAGGGGTCTACGTCTGGATTACCCTTTAAACTTATGGAGAGAAAAAAACGTGTCGCAAGAGTATTACTGGACGCTCATGCGCAATGCCTGTAGGCTCATGTGTCCTTTTGAGGAGGTGACAAACCTAGTCAGTCGCACCGAAGGCACCATCAGCGACATCATACCATTTGTTTTCTTCCTGGAGCGTGCCCTGCGAAGAGTGCTGGATCAGGCCGTAGATGAGCATGAAGAGGAAGAGGAAGAGTTGTGGTCACCATCACCACCAGAAACAGCCTTATCAGCATCGCTTGCTGGACCTGCGGCAACACTAGAAGAGGATTGTGAGGAAGAGGAGTCAGAGGAGGAATGTGGCTTTGAGGAGGAGGAGGAAGACCAACCACAACAGGCATCCCAGGGTGCTCGTTGTCACCTATCTGGTACCCATGGTGTTGTACGT
Source organism: Pelobates fuscus (assembly GCF_036172605.1). Lineage (NCBI taxonomy): Eukaryota > Metazoa > Chordata > Amphibia > Anura > Pelobatidae > Pelobates > Pelobates fuscus. Next base: position 25,239,523 of record NC_086328.1, read on the forward strand.
GGCTGGGGGGAAGAACATACCTTCAGAGAAATCACTGAGGAGGAGGAACGGGAAATGAGTAGCTCGGCATCCAACCTTGTGCAAATGGGGTATTTCATGCTGTCGTGCCTGTTGAGGGACCCTCGTATTAAAAGGCTGAAGGAGAACGACCTGTACTGGGTGTCCACGCTACCAGATCCCCGGTATAAGCAGAAAGTGGTTGAAATGTTACCAAATTACAACAATTCGGAAAGGATGCAGCATTTGCAAAATAAATTAAAAAGTATGCTTTACACAGCGCAAAAGGGTGATGTCACAGCACAACGGGAATCTAACAGGGGAAGAGGTGAAAGTAATCTTCCTCCTCCCACGACCACGCCGGCAAGGACAGGACGCTTTACAGACGTGTTGTTGATGGAGGACATGCAGAGCTTTTTAAGTCCTACGCATCGCCACAGCCCTTCGGGATCCACCCTCAGAGAACGACTCGACCGACAGGTAGCAGACTACCTCGCCTTAACTGCAGATATCGACACTCTGAGGAGCGATGAACCCCTTCACTAATGGGTGTGCAGGTTTGACCTGTGGCCTGAGCTATCCCAATTTGCAATAGAACTTCTGGCCTGCCCCGCTTCAAGTGTCCTGTCAGAAAGGACCTTCAGTGCAGCAGGAGGTATTGTCACTGAGAAGAGAAGTCGCCTAGGTCAAAAAAGTCTAGATTACCTCACCTTTATTAAGATGAATGAGGGATGGATCCCAAAGGGACTGACAGTGGGCGATACATTCCACTAAAAAAGGCCTGATGAGATGAGCTGCCTTGGGCTAAAAATGGTCCACACGCTGCTGTATTTTAGCTCTGAATGCCGGTTGACTTGCGTGACTTATCCACCACCAACTAGGGTTCAAGCCGCAATGTTTTAGGGCACTTTCTGCCTGGGAAACAAACATCAATTTTTCTGGCCGCTTCTACAGCAGCGGCTGCAACAATACCTAATTTTTCAGGCATGTGTACATGCCTAATTTTTCGGGCCTCTGGTGCTGCACTGTGGCTTCAAAAAACAAACCAAAAAAAGGCACATAACAGGGATTAAACTGATAGGAATAGTACTACTTAACACACAACTCCTATCTTGTAGCACATTACATTGCACGCGCAGTGCCCCAAATTTGAAGTAGGCGGACAGACCAAGCATGTTTTTCCATCTCCCGGTTCCTAAAATCGATGCCATATACACGTCCCCTGATAGGGCGCCAGCTCGTTATTCTCTTGGGCGCCAGCTCGTTATTCTCTTTTTCACTTCACTAGGGACACTTTACTGCACTATGGGCACTTAGACCCACTCTTTGTCTTGCACAGTGTTATTCCTAGCCAGCATCTGTGATGGGAAATAAGGCAGTCATCTAAACGTTTTGATTGAGCTTTAGCTTAGAACACCCTTGAAGGTGTTTAAGGAGATTAGGGCTGGTTTAGAGGATTCTTCTTAGACCTCTTCTTAGTCCAGGTGTTAGTCTTTATAGCCCTTCTACCTATCCAGCATTTCTGGAAACAAGCTAAGAGAAAGGGTGGCTGTGTGTCTGTGATACATTTAACTTTATATCACCTTATTGACACTTTTTATGACAGCATCACTCCGGTCTCCATACTCTCTGCCTATACCCATCTATTTAGAGGGAATTTCCTTGCCCCTGGCAATATTATATAATAGGTAATAGTATTACCATTATTACACAATTAGCCACTATAGGGGAATGAGTATAGTATCCCTTTGTTATTTATAAATGATACAATAAAGACTTTAGTCCATTACTCAATTTACTTTAACAAAGGGTACTAACCACGGTATTAGGAAGCATTACTCTGCTTTCCCTTTCTCCCTCTATTATACACCTATGCTCACTAGGATTTGTAGGTATCACTTTATTATAGTTGTCTAACCTTTTCCTATGCCAGTTTTAGATCTCCTTCTTAGGAGATTTTTTCTTTTTTCAGTTTATTAGCATACCTGGGTACAAGCCCTCGGTGGGGCTGGCACCACCACCTGACCACATTTCCTCGTTTCTTCCACTCATACCGCTTTTTCCATCTTTGAAGGGGTTTGGCGAAACAAGGAAATAGTCCTCTACTCGTAACAGGGATTAAACTGATAAGAATAGTACTACTTAACACACCTTATAATAACGCAGAAAGAGGCAACGCAGAGAGAGGAGTCTGAAGAAGAGGAGTCAGAGGAGGAAGGTGGCTTTGAGGAGGTGGAAGACCAAACACAGCAGGCGTCCCAGGGGGCTTGTTGTCACCTTTCGGGGACCCTTGGTGTGGTACGTGGCTGGGTGGAGGAAGAGACCTTCAATGGCATCAGTGAGGACAAGGAACGGGACATGGCTAGCTTGGTATCCAACCTTGTGCAAATGGGGAGTTTGCGGTTGTGCAAATGGACTGTTTGCGATTGTTTGCGGTGCGTTAAACGGGGAGTTTGGACTGTCACTGTGAAGCGGGCGTAACCCTTACACTACCTGATCGATACAACATCATACAGTAGGTCCCCCCTTCATTAATTTTATTGGCCCCGAACCCACTGCTCACGGGTGGGGGTGGGCGGGAGGACAGTAGGTCCCCCATTGTGATTTATGGCCCCCACCCACCGCGCAGGGGTGGGGGCCGGGGGGAGGTCAGTAGGTCCCCCCCCCCTTATCTTTATTTACTGAATATTACCCTGTATAACAATGTTTGGCATTTAGTGAATATTCCCTATTCTGCTCTGTGTCAGTGTGTATCAGGGTCTCTGAGGACAGGTGTCAATCCATATCTGCTAAGTGACCCTATGTAGGGGGAACAGTCCCTATTCTGCTCTGTGTCAGTGTGTATCAGGGGTTTTGAGGACAGGTGTCAATCCATATCTGCCAAGTGACCCTATGTAGGGGGAACAGTCCCTAGTCTGCTCTGTGTCAGTGTGTATCAGGGTCCCTGAGGACAGGTGTCAATCCATATCTGCCAAGTGACCCTATGTAGGGGGAACAGTCCCTATTCTGCTCTGTGTCAGTGTGTATCATGGTCCCTGAGGACAGGTGTCAATCCATAACTGCAAAGTGACCCTATGTAGGGGGAACAGTCACTATTCTGCTCTGTGTCAGTGTGTATCAGGGTCTCTGAGGACAGGTGTCAATCCATATGTCAAGGTGTCAATATGTTATATGTCAGGTGTCAATCCATATCCATTGTGATTTAGGAATGTTAGGTGATTTATGCACTTTGTGGATTAAAACCAGACTCTGCATAAACTGTGTAATTTTCCATGGGAGTTTTGCCATGGATCCCCCTCCGGCATGCCACAGTCCAGGTGTTAGTCCCCTTGAAACAACTTTTCCATCACTATTGTGGCCAGAAAGAGTCCCTGTGGGTTTTAAATTCCGCCTGCCCATTGAAGTCTATGGCGGTTCGCCCGATTCGCCGGTTCGCGAACATTTGCGAACCGAACCGAAAATGTTATGTTCGCGACATCACTATACACAACTTTCTTTTATTTTTTTCTTTGTGCCCTTCACTTTTCATTTTGTTTTAGAATCTATAGTCATTTTTTAGAGGGGACTGCATTTTTTTTGTGTTTTTGACCTCCTTCATGGTCATGGTGACCTCCTTCATCGTCATGGTGACCTCCTTCATGGTCATGGTGACCTTCTTCATGGTCATGGTGACCTCCTTCATGGTCATGGTGGGCTGGTTTGGTTTTTTTTTGTTCAGCATCATGTCAGATATGTCATTTTGAGCTTGACCTCTGTAGTTATTGTATGTAATATTTTTCTAGTTTTATGTCATTCCTTTTCTCTTTCCTCAAACCCTAATTGAGCCCATGATGCTGTTAACTGGATGGTCGACTGAAGACCAATCAGAAATAGTTCTTTAATATACTACATCCAGAGAGAACAGCTTCAGTTAGCGTGGGTGAATAAGTTTAAATTCTTGTTAAACGATGCATCTCAGGATAATTGGTGCCATCACATTAACCCATTTACTGCCATTCTCTTCTGTAACAGGCTGTTAGTTTTAGCAGTGTGTTTCGCAATAGAGTTAACCTTGTATTATAATCTAATCAAGGCAACTGAGTCCAAAGGGTTCTCTCAGTTGAAAACATAAGCTGAGATTTAACCTAGCTGATCTATTGTCAGTGGTTACGTATCAGCAATTAAAGCTGGAAATGAACTGGATTAATTGTGACATCCTACTAATATTGGGCAATTCGATGATGATTTGACATTATAAGCTGCACATTGCACAGTATCAGGCACAAGGTGCATCACAGATAAAAAAAAAATCAAAAACATTATATGTTCTTTGAAAGAATTGGACAGATTATGATATATATTTATACAGTCATGGGAAAAAGAAAGTACACCCTCTTTGAATTCTATGGTTTTACATATCAGGACATAAAACAATCATCTGTTACTTAGCATTTCTTAAAATTAAGTAAATACAACTTCAGATAAACAATAACACATGACATATTACACCGTGTCATGATTTATTTAACACAAATCAAGCCAACATAGAGAAGCTATGTGTGAAAAACTAAGTACACCTTATGATTCAATAGCTTGTAGAACTACCTTTAGCAGCAATAACTTGAAATAATCGTTTTCTGTTTGACTTTATCAGTCTCTCATATCGTTGTGGAGGAATTTTGGCCCACTCTTCTTTTCAATGTTGCTTCAGTTCATTGATTTTTGCTGGCATTTGGTTATGCACAGCTCACTTAAGGTCCCGCCACAGCATTTCAATCGGGTTGAGGTTTGGACTTTACTTTTCAGCCATTCTGTTGTATATTTCTTAGTGTGCTTGGGATCATTGTACTGTTGTGTGACCCATTTCAGCCAAGTTATGAATGGCGGACAGATGTCCTTTAGATTTGACTCTAGAACGTGGCATTGTGCATTATGGACAAACATGTCCACTTTGGTCTCATCTGCCCAAAGCACATTGTTCTAGACATCTTGTGGTTTGGTTTGATGCACCTTTGAAAACCCAAGCCGTCATGCCATGTTCTTTTTAGAGAGAAGAGGCTTTCTCCTGGAAACCCTTCCAAATAAACCATATTTGTTCGGTCATTTTAAAATTGTACTATCATGAACTGTAGCATTTAACATTCTAAAGGATTTGATTGGCAGCACCTGTCTTCTACTTAGCCTTTTGATTTCTATTGAAGAGGTAAGGATGTGCAGTTTTTCATACATGGATTATTCATTTTGGCTTTATTTTTGTTAAATAAATTATGACATGGTGTAATATGTCACTTATTGTTGTTCATCTGATGTTGTATTTACCTAATTTTAAGACCTGCTAAGGAACAGGTTATTGTTATTATGTCCTGATATGTAAAACCAAAAATTTAAATTCAAAGAGGGTATACTTGTCAGGATCGGGACAGGGATCCAACACGCAGAGTACAAACAGGTGGTAGGTACGTATACCGGACCTTAGAATGGCCGGACTTAACGTAAGGAGTAAGTAGAGAATGGTCTAGGAACAAGCCGAGGTCGAGGGAACGAGAGGACAGGTAAGCGAGAGACAAGCCGAGTCAAAGGGTAACAGAGATAAACAGGGTAGAACAAACAAGCCGGGTCAGAACCAAAGAGACAACTAGAATACAAGAGCACTGAGTGACTAGACAGGCTAGAACCACGATAGGGCAATGAGCAGATGCCGAAAGCCTTACTTTATACCTTGATTCTAGAGGGTAATCACGCCCCCGACGAGTCCTGATTAGTGCTCGGGACTTGACTGACAGGTCGACCCGGGTTGGCGTCATGACGTCAACTAATGAGCGTCGCGTCATATAAGGAAGTGGATCCCTCGCGGTCGGCTTGTAAATGGCCGAGAGAACCGCGAGGAACGGAAGAAACAACCCCTCTGGGAGGATAAACGTCTAAGTCTCTCACCTCCTCTGAGGTAGAGACTACAGGTACCCTGACAGTACCCCCCCTCTCAGAAACGCCCACCGGGCGGAAGGAACCGGGACGAGATGGAAAACGGGAGTGAAAAGCCCTGCGGAGGCGAGGAGCATGTACATCCTCCTGAGGTACCCAAGTCCTCTCCTCAGGACCATATCCCTTCCAGTCAATAAGATATTGTAACTTCCCCCGGGAGATTCGAGAATCGATGATGGAGTTGATTTCATACTCCTCCTGACCCTCAACCTGAACAGAGCGAGGAGAGGATATAGTGGACGAAAATCTGTTACAGACTAGCGGTTTCAGTAAAGAAACATGAAAGGAGTTAGGAATGCGTAAGGCAGCTGGAAGAGCTAGGCGATACGCAACTGGGTTAATTCGAGTCAGAACCCTGTAAGGGCCAATGTAACGAGGAGCAAATTTCATAGAAGGAACCTTCAAACGAATGTTTCTAGTACTCAACCATACCCTATCACCTAGAACAAAAACCGGAGCCGCCCTTCTGTGCTTATCAGCGTGTTTCTTGAACAACATGGAATTATGTAGGAGAATTTGTCGAGTCTGATTCCACAACTTCCTCAAATTGGCAACATGAACATCAACCGACGGTACCCCTTGGGAAGGAGAAACCGAGGGAAGAATGGAAGGATGAAAGCCATAATTCATGAAGAAGGGACTGGAACGAGTAGAATCACAAACGAGATTATTGTGTGCAAACTCCGCCCAAGGAATCAAACCGACCCAATCGTCCTGGTGTTCAGAAACAAAACAACGCAAATGTTGTTCAATCTTTTGATTGGTACGTTCAGCAGCTCCGTTAGACTGAGGGTGATAGGCAGAAGAAAAATTCAATTTGATGCCTAGTTGAGAACAGAAGGATCTCCAAAAACGTGAAACAAATTGGGAACCTCTATCGGAAACAATTTCGGAAGGTATCCCATGTAAGCGAAAAATCTCTCTCGCGAATATCTCCGCCAATTCAGGAGAAGTCGGGAGTTTAGTTAAGGGCACGAAATGAGCCATCTTAGTAAACCTATCAACCACCGTGAGGATCACAGTCTGTTTTTTAGAAACAGGCAAATCTACAATGAAGTCCATAGCCAAACAGGACCATGGTCTCTCTGGAATGTTCAAGGGATGTAACAACCCACATGGAAGCGTATGAGGTTGCTTAGTCTTCATACAGACCTCACATGCTCCGATGAAATCCCTAATATCCTTCCGTAAAGAAGGCCACCAGAAATCTTTAGAGATCAAGGAACATGTCTTGCGAATACCCGGATGCCCAGCCGCCTTACTGTTGTGAAAACACTGTAAGAGTTCCAGTTGGAGTTCAGGAGGAACGAAATGCCTTGCCCCAGGAGTCTGTCTAGGCGCCAGATGCTGCAACTTCATGATCTGACCAAGCAACGGAGAGTGAATCTTAAGACTCGTGTTGGCGATAATATTGCACCTGGGTACTATAGAAGACAAAACCGGCTCAGATATCGCAGAAGGTTCATATTGTCGAGACAAAGCATCGGCTTTAGAATTCTTAGAACCAGGTCTATAAGTGAGCACGTAATTGAAATGCGTGAGGAATAAAGACCAACGAGCTTGCCTGGAGGACAAGCGCTTGGCCTCCCCAATATAGGACAGGTTCTTGTGGTCTGTCAAAATAGTAACAGGATGTAAGGTGCCCTCCAATAAATGTCTCCACTCCTTTAAAGCCATGATAACTGCTAGTAGTTCCCTGTCACCAATGTCATATCTGCTCTCAGGGCCTGATAGTTTCTTGGAAAAAAAAACACATGGATGTAAGGGCTTATCCACACCTAACCTTTGGGACAGGATAGCACCTATACCTGTCTCTGAGGCGTCTACCTCGAGTAGGAAAGGTAGAGTCGTATCAGGGTGAACTAAAATTGGTGCAGAAGCAAACAGTTCCTTGAGTGTTTTGAAGGCAAGAAGGGCTTCAGTAGACCAGTTCTTAGTGTCAGCCCCCTGTCTGGTCATATTGGTAATAGGAGCTATAATTGAAGAGTAACCCTTAATGAAGCGCCTATAATAGTAACCCTTAATGAAGCGCCTATAATCCAATAAACCTCTGAATGGCCTTGAGGCCCCTGGGTAAAGGCCAATCCAAAATGGACTGGAGCTTATCCGGGTCCATCTTAAACCCTTCCCCAGAAATCACATAACCAAGAAAGTTTATCTGGGATTGGTCAAAGCTGCATTTCTCCAATTTGCAGTACAGGCCATGTTGAAGAAGCTTGCGCAATACCCTTCTGACTTGTCTGTGGTGAGTCTCAATCTCTCTAGAGTGTATAAGTATATCATCCAGATATACAATAACGCAGTCATGTTGAAATTCCCTAAGAACTTCATTGATCAGGTCCTGAAATACTGCCGGTGCATTACAGAGGCCAAAAGGCATTACTGTGTATTCATAGTGCCCATAACGGGTATTGAACGCCGTCATCCACTCGTGTCCCTGCTGAATTCTCACCAAGTTATACGCCCCTCTGAGATCTAACTTGGTGAAAATCTTGGAGCCTTTTAGACGATCAAAGAGCTCGGTAATCAAAGGAATTGGGTAGGCATTTCTAATGGTTATTTTGTTCAAACCTCGATAATCAATGCAAGGTCTTAGTGTACCATCCTTCTTTTTAACAAAAAAAAACCCAGCCCCGGCAGGAGAGGAGGATCTCCTAATGAATCCTTTTTCAAGGTTCTCACGAATATACTCCTCTAAGACTAAGTTCTCTTTAGTGGACAAAGGATATACATCACCCCTGGGGGGCATAGTACCAGGTAGTAGATTACTCTTACAATCAAAAGACCTGTGTGGAGGTAAAGTATCAGCATTCTTTTTGTCAAATACTGCCTTTAAATCCAGGTACAGGGGCGGTATTTGTACCTCTGTAGAGTAGGTAGAATTAATCGGTGTGTTAACTGCGCAAAGCGGTGACACTGTCCGTAAGCACCTGTCCTGACAACCCTGACCCCATGAGATTATCTCCCCTAATTCCCAATCAATAATAGGGTTATGTTTTTTTAACCAAGGGTACCCCAGGACTATGGGAACAGAAGGAGAAGAAATAAGCAATAAAGATATGTCTTCCTCGTGTAAGATACCAACAGTTAATTTAACGGGTATGGTTTCACGGAAAATAACAGGCTCAACTAAAGGTCTACCATCTATGGCCTCAACGGCCAAGGGTGTCTCCCTTAACTGGGATGGGATAGCGTGTTTGGTAACAAAAACTTGGTCGATAAAGCTCTCAGTAGCTCCGGAATCTATCAATGCCATAGTTTCTAGTACTCCCTTCTCCCAAGTTAAAGAAACGGGTAGCAGAAACCTGTGATCTTTATAATTAAGATTAGAGGACAAAATAGAAACACCCAAGGCCTGTCCTCTAGAGAAACTTAGGTGCGAGCGTTTCCCGAGCGATTAGGACAATTTAGGCGTAAATGACCTCTGACTCCACAGTACATACACAACCCCTCCCTTCTCCTGTACTGTCTCTCCTCTTCTGAGAGGCGAGTATTGCCTATCTGCATAGGTTCTGGAAAAAGTGAGGTTGTGGATTCAGAACTTTGAAATGAAGGAGCTAGTTTAAAGGGAGGTCTACGGTTTCTCTCTCGAGTGTTCTGCCTCTCTCTTAAACGTTCGTCAATGCGAGAAATAAAAGAAATTAAATCCTCCAAATTTTCAGGAAGCTCTCTAGTAGCAACCTTGTCAAGGATTATGTCTGATAACCCGTTTCAAAATACATCTATATAAGCCTGTTCATTCCACTTAACCTCTGCCGCCAAGGACCTGAACTCTAGTGCATAATCCACAAGTGTTCAGTTTTCTTGTCTAAGGCGCAACAGTAATCTAGCTGCATTGACCTTTCTACCTGGAGGGTCAAAAGTTCTTCTGAAAGCAGCTACAAAGGCATTATAATTATATACTAACGGATTATCATTTTCCCACAATGGATTGGCCCATCTCAAAGCTTTCTCAACAAGTAATGTGATAATAAATCCAACCTTCGCCCTATCTGTAGGATAGGAGCGGGGTTGTAATTCGAAATGGATACCTATTTGGTTTAAGAAACCACGACACTTCTCTGGAGAACCACCATAACGTACAGGTGGAGTGATACGGGAAGAAGCACCTACAGTGGCTACCTCTAGACCTGAACTCACAGGAGAGATAGAAGTATTACGCATCTCCTCTGGTTGATTACCAGAACGAGATAGTAACGCCTGTAGTGCTAGAGCCATCTGGTCCATTCTGTGATCCATGGCGTCGAACCTAGAGTCAGAAGGACCAACCTGAGTGTTTGTACCTGCAGGATCCATTGGCCCTGTCGTAATGTCAGGATCGGGACAGGGATCCAACACGCAGAGTACAAACAGGTGGAAGGTACGTATACCGGACCTTAGAATGGCCGGACTTAACGTAAGGAGTAAGTAGAGAATGGTCTAGGAACAAGCCGAGGTCGAGGGAACGAGAGGACAGGTAAGCGAGAGACAAGCCGAGTCAAAGGGTAACAGAGATAAACAGGGTAGAACAAACAAGCCGGGTCAGAACCAAAGAGACAACTAGAATACAAGAGCACTGAGTGACTAGACAGGCTAGAACCACGACAGGGCAATGAGCAGATGCCGAAAGCCTTACTTTATACCTTGATTCTAGAGGGTAATCACGCCCCCGACGAGTCCTGATTAGTGCTCAGGACTTGACTGACAGGTCGACCCGGGTTGGCGTCATGACGTCGACTACTGAGCGTCGCGTCATATAAGGAAGTGGATCCCTCGCGGTCGGCTTGTAAATGGCCGAGAGAACCGCGAGGAACGGAAGAAACAACCCCTCTGGGAGGATAAACGTCTAAGTCTCTCACCTCCTCTGAGGTAGAGACTACAGGTACCCTGACAATACTTTAGTTTCCCAAGACTATATATATATGTATATACAGAGACAGACTACCCATTAGGTGACTAAGGTAGCCGCCTAAGGCTTGGGTTCAGACAGGGGCCCAATGGACACTTGGACACTTATCTGTGCCTGAAGCTCTGGCTCTGAGCGGGTCCTACTTGAGATCAAATGATCTCCCTGTACAGTCCTGTACTCCCTCACTCTGTTGATGGAGCATTGTGGTCTGTACCCATATCAGGTACAGACCACTTCCCTCGAGATTGTTGATAACACAGAGCACTACAGCTGGTAATCTCAGTCATTGACTGAGCACCAGTATTGCAATGACATTCTTAAAGGAACCATGATGGCATTGAGACAAAAGAGCTCCTTCACACTGGACCACGAGGGATCCAGGGATCTACCCCCCTCTTGACCACCAGGAAAGGTAAACAAATGGGGGAGCATAATATGCACATGCACACAACAATCAGCCTCACTCAGAGTCACCTGCTAACACAAACCAAATTTAGCATCCACATATGCAACTTTTAACCAACACACACAGAGACACTCAACCCCCCCATACAGCACATAGCCTTCTACACACACATAACACTTAGTCAACACACAACTCACAGAAACAGAGCCCAGAGCTCAAGGAAATCACCCTGGGCAACCTTAAGCTAGCTATGTAAATTATAAACAGATTTCACTTCTTGAATAAATTCAGACAAAAAAAACAAATTACTGAACTTTTCCATAAGCAAAACAAAAAAAATATTTTTCTTCTTCAAGTATGCTTGCTGTTTGGTGGCAATCTACACTAACATTTTATGTACATTTTTCTCTAAAATGCAAACTACATAAGCTGTCATAATATAAAAAAAAATCCCTTGACAAGAGAACAAGAGTATGCTACCTTAGCTCTAACAATAACTATTCACAAAAACATATAGTCTCCCACAAACAAAACAGCCTATTTTCTAAACTTAACATTTTAAGACAAATTAGGAGGCTTCATATTTTGCTTTAGTCTTTAGGCAAAATACTTTTTTGCTTTAGTCTTTAGGCAACCTTTAGGCAAGACTTTTTAAAGACTTTTTTGCTTTAGTCTTTAGGCAACCTCCAGTAGCAGCAAATAAAATACTAAAGGAAATCAACCAATCAGAAAACAGAAGAGAGGCAATAAATGACAGGACCTCTCTGACACCTTCCTCTTTATTTTCTGCTGAACCTCTGACAAGGTCAGATTATTTGCCTCTCAACCATCTGGGGTTTTATTGACCTTTTTGGGTTGGAGAAAACCTTTGATGGTGACTGTGATTACTTTGGTTTGCATTTATTTATTTATTCTGTCTATTTCTTGCGTTGCTATTGTTGTTTCATTAGCTGAGCTGATAGTTTGGCTGTGTGGGGATCCTCATAGACCTCCGCTGACCATTTTAGTATACCTTTCGGCTTGTGCAGACAGTGATTTCATTCCCAAACGTGATTATGAGGTTGCGGGTGGCCATTTTAAGTTACATCACCTGTCTGTCAGTTTTATAATTCCTTGTAGTGTTTCATATTGTGGTTTCATTTTCCCTAGCATCTGTGTGTGTCAGGTGAGCCCATCTGTGCCCCTGTTGCAAGTGTTGCCTGGCTCTTTTTATGGCCTCAGAAGGGTTGATTTCCAGCTCCTGTTCCCTTATAGTCTTATACCTTCATTGTGCCCTGCTGGAGTTTATGTTGCTCTATTTCCTTCATTCTGCTGTTTTCTTGGGGTTTCTGCCCCATATTTATTAAGAGTGACCCCATGTTTCCCAGCTTATCTCCCTGGTTTACATTATATGTATCTTAGTTTGCAAAATTGTATAACAATCCATCCCACAGCTGATATACAGGTGTTAATTAATGCGGCAGTCGCTGGATTGCATTCATTTCCCATTGACCTCAGTGCCCTGCTGGCCTCAAAGTTATGATTCTGAAGGTTCTCAGGTGTCTTTTGCATCAGAGAGAGAAGACTCAGTAATCACAGAAACTGCACTGCAAGGGTCAGTTCTACTGGTTTAATGCTGGTACGATGCCCAGAATTTCATGAGGAGATTGGTGACAATCTGACATCTAACATGCAGGTCATGAATAAGTTGCAGGCAGACACTTCTGGCTGAGATGTGTATTCTCCCATTGTTAAGTCACATTATGTGCATGAATCTGTACTGGGTGAGCCCCAGTCTGACAAACTAGCTTCTGTGATGGTCGACCCTGTTTTTTCTCCAGTAAAATCTATTCTGGACCATAGTGGCCAGCCCATGTTTGATCCCAGGATGCCCTGTCATCCACGCTCTGCAGAGTGAACTCCTCTGCTGCATATCACAGAATTGTCCATTTCTGGATAAGGAAACCTTTGGATAAAAACATACATCACAAGCTGTGTTCTGAGTGTCCTCAGACGATAATTCAGTATAAAGCATTCCAAATGGTGGAATTTGACCAGATTTCGGTCAATATCATGGTCAAAAATGGCTGAGATCCCCTCAAGGGGATAGAGAAGTAGCTGACATCCATGCAGGATAAAATGCTGGATATGTTGTGGCCACAATAATCAGCCAGATTATGATTCTAGCTGATTTTGTTAAACCAGAGGAACATTCCTTTGAACCTGCCAGGTCAAGGGCTAGGCACAGAGTATCAGTGAGTCGGCTCAGAGGTCTGCGTGACTGCTGGGCAATTCAAATGTGGCCCTATCCTCAGAATGAAGGAATGCTGCCTTTCTGAGACTGGATGCCAAGCTCGAGTACTTAGGTAATGAGGGACTTGGTCTGGCAGCCCAGGGTATCCTGTTTTGTGATCATTTTGAGAAAAAAACAGGAAAAAGTAGATGGGAAATTAGGCAATTGCTCAAGAAACAGTCAGTGCCTCTCAGGTCTCTAGCAAGGATGATGGGTTTACTATTGTTCTCGATCCAAGTCATTCCTTTAGAGAACCCCCAACCGTTGGTTCTTCAAGAGCGGCTCCCTTTGCTTTGAATATTTTATTGCAATGATTAATTTTATTTTTCTGTTTGAATGCTTATCTAATTTGGTTGTGTTTTACATTACTGTTGTTTCATTTGTGTTTTGACATTTGAGATTTTGCTTCTTTTTCTATCACATATTTTTCTGTTTTTCTCCTACTGTGAAGAGGATTAGTTGCCGAAACTTGTTTGGTTTTATTCTGCTGGTTCCCGTGGTGTATAACGTTGTTATTTAAACTCTGTTCATTTTTAACTTGTTGTTACATTATCAACAAGAGAGGAAGGTGCCAGAGAGTTCCTGCCCTTTATTGCCTCTCCTTTAGATTGGTTGATTTCCTTTACGGTTTTTCTTTTTTTGTTGCTATTGGAGGTTACAGTAAGGAGAGAATTGCAAAATTTTACTCCTGTGTACAATTGCAACAAATTTAACACCTGAGTAGCAAAATCTAGGTTAGGGTAACTGTTTTGGAAAAAAATCCAACTTGGCTATAGTTACAGCTTGGCTATTTTAGACTCAGTCTTGCCAGTCGGATTTTAATTCACTACGGTTTGGAATGACGTGAATAAGCCAGAAAGGATATAAACTGAGATTTCTCGTGCTTTCAAGCATGTCCTGGAGACACAATAAGTATCTGATCCAGGGAGAAATATAATTGACATATTCTAGATTAAAAGTAATTGTTTTTCTTTTTTGAAGCAAAAATGGAAAGCACTTGGTTCATGGGTGACTGTCAATGATATAAACCTAAAGGGCAGAAATCAAGTCCAGCAATGACAAAAATAATACATTAATGAATGATTCTGGAGAAAGAAAATATTCCTAGTTCACTCAAGGCACAAAAAAACCTTTCTCCTCCTGTTGAATTAACCTGATTGACCTGTGTCTTTTTTGACATAAACATGTTATCGCTAATTTTGTAAAACGCTTATCAAACTTAACAAAATTAGTTATACAGTTAGCAAAATCATGTTTGTGAAACAGTATAATTTTATTCAAGGGCTGATAGAAAAACTTTTGTTTTTAACTTTTCTATATGACAAAAGTAACCATTATAAATCATAAAAATTATTAGAAGACATAATAAAGACATAATAAATAAAAAAGGCACTTAACTTGTTTGTGATGAGAAAACTTGGTTCAGGTGAACCACGTATTTGTTAAAACAGAAAAATTTTCAGGGCAACCTAAAGTTTGACCATACAGTGGTTTTTCTTGGCAAAATTTTGTTACCAAAAATGATTCAGAAGAACCAAAATGGTGAAAAATGGGCCAATCAGTGTATTGCAAATTTATACATGTTTTAGTATTATGTATATATTTTTCAGTGATATATTAAGCATATATTTTGCAGGACATTGACAAAAGCATGTTCCTGCCCTTTGGTTCACAGATCACGTGAGAAAAAGATTATTTATATATTTAGCAAATATATAACATATAAATATAGAATTTGTTTACTGCTCATCCTTTTTATCCCCTCTATTGCTCATTTCTAACTTGATCTCTGAATAAAACCAACATTTAGTGACTGTCCCCTAGCCATCAATTATATTCCCATCAATTACCTTTATTTTGGAGCCACAGGCAGAATTCAAACTGACCAATCAAAACAGACATGTTCGACCATTGCAGGGCTTGTTCGCTTCATGACTTGGGTACAATCTGCCCAGACTTTCGGAATTCGACTAATCACCTAATTGGCCCAATTCTGAATGAACTGCAGTTGGGCCAAAGCAATTCTCTAATTCTAACTGCTATACATTTTTTATTACATTGTGTGTTCACAGTCCTTTACGATGTTTATTGCTGATAAAACATTTTCACGTTTTTCAGTCTATATTTTTTTGAGTGCTTTTTTTTTACCGCATTCTCTTGCAAAATATTTTCCAGTTGAATTACAATGATTTGGTTAATCTCATTAACTTAATTCCAAAAGCTATGGTTTTCACATTAATGTCACAGTAACTGTGTCTAGCATCTAAATGTATATGATCCCCTAGGTGTGCTTTAAGTATCTTGGACTTGGGATGTGTAATCAGGAACGGTCCCGGGAGTTTGGCATACTTAGAAAATGTAACTAAACTAAAAGCCCTTCAGTATAATCTGAGCATGAAAAGATATTAGTGACGTTAGCTTGATCACATTTTCTCTGAGCATATCTACAAACATACTCATCTACAGTATGAATACTTGTGTAATTCAATTACACAAAGCAAGTCAAGCAGCTTATAGCAAAATAAAAAAGACGAGAAGAGCTGATCATGCAAAAAGGTAAAAAGAATACACCATTTGAATCAGAAAAAAATGGGTTATTGAGAATAGTACAGTATAGCCACAAAAACTCAATCCTCTGAGGAACAGAATGGCTCGTGATTTTAGCTTTTCTTTATTAGTTGGCCTCCTGCCACCCAGGCCATAAAGACAAAGTATAAAAAGTAAGAAAGTCATCTGAAGGTTAGACAGCCTACAGTCACAAAATTAGAGTACATTTTCCACTCATTTGATAGAAAAGAAAAAAATAAATAAAGTAGACGAAAATGGGGCTTATAGTAATGCATCCATTAACAAGAGGTGGTGAATAGAAAATGTAGAAAAATGACAGATTACTTTTGGTCAGAAGCTGCGTGTTGAATAGTAAAAGATGTTACTAATTCAAAATACATGTATAATAAAAACCCATTTTGGAACAAAACAGTGAGAGAAAAATGTGCACTCTGCTACACACATCCGAATATGATTATAGAAGTCAGTACAATAGAATATTATTTGATTGGGGCATGGGGTCACTTCACTTACCTGAAACATTTGACAGATTGAATTTTTTCTTTCCAGGTCAAAATATTAGTTTTTGCTAAATAGTATTGGCCATATGTTGTCTTCAGCTAATGTTTGGGCTGTTTCAAAAGTGTTGTCCTTGAGCAGATGTGTCCTATTTATGGAAATCAAGCGTGTGAAGAGTGGAGATGAGAATGGGTGATGTTGATGGTTTAGTACATAACTTCCACTGATATCCCATTTGCACTTGTCCATGACGAGACAAAACAAATTGTGCTTGTGTCTTGAGATCAAAGATATTTATTAAAGAAGTATACATGGCTGTTTTTGTGTATTCTCAAAACTTTGTTCAATTGTTTAAAAAGATAAATAAAAATGCTGGCTAGAAACATAGAAACACAAAATGTGACGGCAGATAATAACCATTTGGCCCATCTAGTCTGCCGAATTTTCTAAATACTTTCATTAGTCCCTGGCTTTATCTTATATCTAGTCTCTGTTCTTATATTAAACCACACTGACTGATGATCACTGGATCCTAAACTTTTATCTACAGTAATATCTGATAACAAATCTCCATTTGTTAATACTGAATCTAGTATGGCCTCTTTACGAGTTGGCTCCTAAACTACTTGTTTTAGAGATAGTCCCAGTAAGGAGTTTAGAATATGTGTGCTCCTGGCACAAGCAGCTATTTTGGTTTTCCAGTTCACATCAGGAAGATTAAAGTCACCCATGATTATAACTTCCCCCTTCATTGTCATTTTAGCTATTTCCTCAACTAGTAGATTATCTATCTCTTCTATTTGTCCTGGGGGCCTATAAATCACACCTACAGGATTTACTGTGTGATTAACAAATTCTAAGGTAACCCAAACGGACTCTATGTTTGCCTCACTAACTTTTATTAGGCTAGATTTTATGCTACCCTTCACATACAGTGCCACCCTCCCCTTTCTTGCCTTCCCTGTCTTTTCTATATGAAGAGTACCCTGGTATTGCTATGTCCCAGTCATTTTATACCAATGCTGAAAATGAATTATGTAGAGCAACAGACTGTGAAATATGCCTTTCATTCACAACTCTAAGTCTACCAGATCCTAACTAGCAATGTGGGCCAGGCTGGCCTTTTATGCAGGTTTTGTCCCAAAGGTTACCACCCAGGTGGACCTTGTGGGGCACCGATAAAAATATACATCAACCAGTAAAAACAGAGTTAAGTCACAAGACACTCCCATACACTGCATACAATCCCTCCTCTCTGCTCAGGGGATAATTGAGTTAATTATTGTATCAACTCAATTATCCCAAAACAGAAAAATCACAATTTGAATACTTTTCTGGAAACACCCCAAAAACATATCCTATATTCACAATTCCAACATTCTCTGATAGCCCCGGATGAAAAATCATCCAGATTGGTTCAGGGGTTCGAACGTTTTATGGATGTCTCAGTTTTACTGTTCGGGAAGTTGAAATACATGAAAATATACAACAGAATGTTTTGTGTTTTTGTTTAATTTCCTCCATTCGTATGGTTCTTTTTACTGAAAGCCGCTCCACGAACTTATGCGAAGATGGAAGTCTCTGCGGTGCTCGTGCTATCGCGTGTTCGATTTGGGTTCCAGACACTCTATGACCTAACACTGCTGGTGCAATTCGTAAGTTAAGATGGCCACCGCCACGTGTTCATATGCCGAACGGCGGCCACCCAGGGAACACCTAGTTAGTTTGTGTGGTTGGCAATAAAAGCAGTGTGAATAAAGTTAGGGAGGTCAATTGATGCCACACTACTCTCATGGGCGGCCTGGTTGTTAGGTAGTTTTTTCATTTGTTGAACAAAATGGTGTAAAATTGTTGAAATAGGATTCTTACCGAACAACCAGACGAACGAGAGTTAATATTACATTGTTACTTGTTTCCTCATGTAACGAACAGGGCAAGTAACTGAAATACAGTAACAAATAGGGTGGGTGGACAGCTCTTAGCAATAGGAAGGTATTGTAGCGAAGCCCATTCCGCTACAGAAGCGCTAGGTTCTAAACTTATCATGCACAGGATTACTACATATTTACCCTATTGAAATATTTAAATTAGCAGTTTAGTGTTTTAAATGAGAAAATAATATATAATTCATGAACAAAACACAAAGGCCATCTTCTCTGACCGCACATAGTTATTTCAGGTGGTCTGACCTTCCATTTTTTTTGTAGCTCCATAAACCTTTTTATCTTGCCTATCATATATCTACAAACAGGTCCAGACAAGCCATCAAATACATCAATTGAATGTTCCAGGTTCAGACTGGAAATTATTCCATTATATAATTCCAAGACCATCATGCACACACACACACACAGTCAGAAACACACGGGGGACTTGGGTCTACAGTGAGAATTCCCAGGCCAATATTCCGTATCAGCACTTCACTGTCTACAGAACACACAACCTCATCAAAGATAGTTCATTTTTGCTGATAATACATATAATACAGTGTAAACATTTAATAAAAAACCACAGAGCTCTCTGCTCAGTCCAATCTTTCTGCTGTGATATACAAACAACTATTCTTGTCTCTACTCAAGCAGTATAAACACAATCAAAGCTATAGATGTGTCCTCAGTCAGAATTTTTACACTTCAAATTGAGCCATTATTTCTCTGATTGCAACACCAGTTGTAGTTCAGATATGTCAAAACACGCTAATAAACCCCATACCATATTCTGTAGCTTGAAGCAATTACTAGCTACTTAAAATGCAAAAGTGAGAACATTTATGCTAAAAATTCCACTAATTGGTACTCGGTGTAAAAAAAAAAAAAAGAAAAAAAAAAAAAAGTTTATTAATTTATCACATTTATACATATCTTCTTCTGAAAGGATAGACAAAGCTCTTTTATATAAATAGCTAAATAGCAATGATGTGTCATTTTGCTTAAGTACAGATATTAAATGATTCAGAAAGAGAGCAATAACATTTTGACGTTTAACCTTTGTTCTTGTAGACATTTGGTTTGTCATCTCCTGAAAAGAAAAAGTTATATATTATGTTCCTTAAGGGGTTAAATCTACAACTCAGTGTAAATTTCTTGATTGTATGTTGAATGCTTAAAATGAACTTTAATAGAACCTAGATCATTTGAAAGTCCATCTTCAACATGGACAATTCAACGATCAACAATTCTATGTTAACTTTCTAGATTAAATGCATTTGAACCAATGAACATGTGGGAATAATATGTCTCCCTTACTTGCAGAATACAATTTTTTGCTTCGGGGCCTAATTTAAAGAATAATTCTCACTGCGCTTTAAAGCCATCAGTTACCGAGAAAGAGAGCGTCTCATCCAGAATGTATTAAAAAGGCTTTATTACTCATCGTGGTTTAACAGAGCTTGTGTCAGACAAGAAACTAACCCAATTCTCTAAATTAAAAGGGCAATAAAGCCGTAATACAAATTACTTTTTCTCCCTTTTAGCAATTCTTCCCCTTTTACTGTTAACCTAGGTTACTGCAATTCCCTAGACTAAGGTTAGTGTGAGTCACAGTCTGGGATGTGCAGCTGTATACAATGTAGTAATTTAGCTTTCTCGATGGGACTTCACTAGGGAAGTGAGACATGTGACAGATAACATAGAACAAACAGGTCTGTAAGGAGCTAAGCCCTGCAGCCTGGAAGATTGTGTAACAAAAGAAAACTGGTCTAAAACGAAATTTCAGAGGTTTGACTTATAGAAGGTTAGCTGGCTCACTGACTTGACAGAGTTAAAAAAAATCTAATGCAGGCTATATCCCCGGGGCTGTAGAAGAAATGTCATGGTCAAAACTAGATTGCCAAGAAAGCAAAACTGTGGTGAGGAGTACCAGAATCCCTCAGGTGATGCCCTTACCATACATTATTGTTACTGAGGGGTTAATGCCCTGGCATGCCTCCTTCATAAAAAAAAAGAGGTAATACCAACTCGCAGTGGTGGAAGGGCTTGTTGTATTTTTATGGATCCACGATGCAAGTAACTACCAGTGATCCAGCGCAGTAAAATAGTAAATCTGGTTAATATAAAGTTTAAAAACTTTTGCCACCCATTGAATGGATTGTTAATGCCAAGCTCATCCTATAACGCCTTGCGTAGTCTTGCTTTATGGTTACAGAAAGAACTTTGAGAATTTGCTGTTCAGTTGCCTGCTTTTTTTTTCTTCAGAACGATAACAGCTTAACTATAGCATCAAAAAGCATTTGCGATACTATTGGATCAGAAAGGTATACACTAACCTACATGTTGTACCTAACACATACCTTTTACCGACATTTCAAACGTAGAGGGACACTTACATTTTAGGGTTACAATTGGGGGGTAGGAGAGGTTGAACATGTGCAGGGCTAATCTGAGAAATTTTAGGTGACTTGGTAATAACAACTTATGCAACAACATATAATTTAGAACAATTTACCTTATTTCCACAGACTGATTTTTAAACACTTTTGTTGTTACTGTAAGTATTATTGGGGTGGAACTGTGTTATACTCTCAGACACACTAACAATATGGAGCTCCTTGTAAAAAAGGGGCTATTAGGATAGCAAAGACTGACAGATGGACTTTAGAACAAAAAAGGGACTGTCCCTCTTAAATAGAGACACTTGGTTGCTATACTAACATGTCTTGGGTCTTTTGAGTGCAGCTGTCTATAACTATAGAAGTCTAAAATCTCTTTCTCCTCTTTCTCAATCTATTTTCAAAAAAAAGCAGTTGTGATCATTGTTAACACGGACTTGTTTTTAATGTGTGAAACTGAATCTGTTTGAAAACCTCCGAACATTCTTGAAAATAGCAGAAATTTCACTGCATACTTTATGATAAAACACTTTATCAATGTATTAAGTAAAACTAAATCAATGAAAGGACACAAAGGCTAAGTCCTTAAATTAGAATGTTCTTCCCAGAAACACATTTTTGGTTGTCGTATTTCAATGTTTTGTGAATGAGTCAGCCAACGTCAACTTATATCACAATGTGAGCAAACCAGTGCATTAAACTTTAAGAATACATTGGATTTTCATGTACCCATATCATATACTAGCTAAACATTACTGAAGAACAAGAAACCTTTTTCCGGAATGGTCATTACCTACATTAATTTGTTCACCGTCATTTATTCTAGACCAGCACCCATTATATGTATGCAATGAGTCATCGTGGTCAAGCTTCAAACAACTTAAAAGAAGAGAACAGTCAAACCACAATCATATATAATGTTAGCAATAAGTTATGATGAGTCTCCTCATCTGGAACCAGTTATAGCCTACATAAATTCCCAAAAATGATCGGTCTTGATCACATAATCACAATAATAGTTATTGTGTTTCACCATCACCTTAGTCCTCAGTATCCATTGAGGCTTGTAGATAATGAGGTAGATGGGAAAAAAGGCAATTAAAGACTTACCTATATTCAGGTCAAACCACATATACAGATGTAGCGAAGCTATGAGAGATGCATGAAAGATCCTTGATTGTATATGATGCAATATCAATGGCAAGAGTAAAGACAATATGTTCTAATGCCCCAATGACAAATAGTGGTGAGAACCAAATGCGTGACACTAATGTGAGAAAATACTACATTCAATAAAAAGTCATAGGTTTCCAATAGGTAGTAGTCATTTTTAATAGGTTCCCAGCAGAAATAGTAAAGATAACACATAAAAGGAACTTAAGAATGCATGGGATGTGCATAAAGCTATTATTTGGTGAAGCAGATGGGACAGTTGTTTTGTATTTGTAGTCATGTTATGTTTCTGTCTTTATATTTCCAGACATTGTTCTTATAGAAGCAATTAGTGCAGTGATGGTTGTCCTTGGCATGTCAAATGTTTTGAATGTATATTTCCAATGAGTTCCAATACTCAGACAGACTGATAGAGCACAATGTAAAACGTGATTTATAAACACTTGGTGAGACAAGGTAAGCCATCAATATTTTAATCCGCCAAGTTTATGTTGGAAAAACGTAATCTAGTTAATCTCATTCTAGTTGACGTAAATACATTCAGAACTAACATTCATTATAAATTTAAAAACATTCTCTAGTCCTCATATTTGAAACACATTTGCCCATTGAAAGTTATCATATTCTCAGTTTTTGTGATTACTTGGGGTCTCCCTAAATTAAATGATTACTCCAGATGTGGACCCAGTACTCGCTGCACCTAGAGGGTTATCAGCTACAACGCATTAATGAGGCTCAAAGAAGGTCTGAATGATCCCTAGTTGCTATACCTCTCATGCAGAGATAACTTGCCAAATTTTTGATCTAGCATGCCATACAGGTGGGAACAGTCTGATTTGTAATTTGTATAATTTCTCTCTCTAATGGCACAAGTGAGCAAAAACTAGTTTGAGACCTGAGTGGGAACTAACCAAATAGCAAACTACTGATATTTTGCTGAGCATTTGCCTGTTCTCATATTCTCTGTTGCAATACACTTACTTAGGATCTAAATAAATTATTAGCATAATCCAGATATAGATCCACCGCTTACTGTGCTTCAAGGATTTCCTCTACACCTTGCTGACGAGTACCAAAGAAGGCAAAAGCAAAGTCCAGGGTTGCTGTGTCTCTTGTGTTGGTGGAATTTGCTAGGATTTCAGTTCTGGACTGCCCTTCATGGGTGTTATCAATGTGATAGGCAATTGATATAGGTTACCTCTGTAATGGCACAAGTGAGGAAAACGTTTTGGAGACCTGAGCGAAGACTTACCGAATGACAAAATATTGTGGTTTCTCTGAACTTTTGCCAATTCTCAGAGTTCTCATAGTCTCAGTTTTTGCTGCAGCACAAAATGCCTATTATATTTGGAACATAAAATACATGTTACCTGATTATTTATAAATCATTCAAATTCTTTTACAATACATATAGTGTTTAATTAAATTAGCTGGGAAAAAGTCACAATTCCTAAGTATATGAGTTATTATAACTACCAATATTACATCAATGTTTTAATTTCTCATGCATTCAGCAAACAGTAGTTTAATGCTCTCAAGTAAACCAATTTCATCTTTAATTTTTACCGTTTTACGACGGTGATATATTAAATACAATTTTTTTTTAATTTACATAACAGCTGAGGTCCACAAATACAGCAAAACAGCAGCTGCAATCACAATAACTTAATAAACATCACTTCTTCATTTTCCAGACACCTATAGTTTCTTCAACAAGTTTGCAAATTACTATGATGACTTAACTCTGCACAATATCTTGTAACACATTATTCTTTATATTGCCAGTACCCAAGCCAATTAAACAAGCAGTCTAAATTGACGGGGGTTATCGCTTTAAGGTGAGCCATCCATTTCACACAAAAAAATGACCATTTGACTGTGAGTGCCTCAGAATCCTCCGATTCTTGGTCAATAAATTTTTAAAGTCGTTTTACCTAAGCTAAGGGTCCTGCAGCCTAGCCGCTTACATATAATAAAACATCCTTGATTTTGGTCAAAACATGACACCCACAACCAAATGGCATCACAACCACCACATCAGCTTGCAGTTTTTATTTGCCTAGACAACTCCTTAAAGAGGGAAAAGATTCTTAGATATTCCTGAAAGCAATACATAAAATTTATTTTATCTTCTTCTTAGGTAGATATATTGAAAACATTATCCCTTAAACAAATAAAATAGCAGAATAATAAGGTGTTATAAGTATACAGTGTCCTCCACTAATG
The DNA here is from genome assembly GCF_036172605.1 of Pelobates fuscus. NCBI lineage: Eukaryota > Metazoa > Chordata > Amphibia > Anura > Pelobatidae > Pelobates > Pelobates fuscus. The sequence continues at coordinate 25,263,839 of NC_086328.1, forward strand.
CTTGGTAAGTATGAACAAAGACAACTGTGAACATTTGTCTTTCTTGTTTAACCTTTTGATCTTTTGGTCAGATAATACACAAAAATACTCTGTCCAACAATTGCAAACACAATACAGTTTTATAAAAAAAAAACTGTTAAGTATATATATGGCACAAATAGTGTCACCCCTATGAATTCATAAAATTCTGAAAAATATATTTGAAGTATATTCCCATTGATATTTTAAATTTTTTAGTACTCCTGGGTGATTAGGAACAGGAAATTGTTCCACCATGATTTCCTGTTTCACAGATATATAGATATGATGTAACACAAAGCCCCAATTCCTGTAGTTATTGTTCACAATGGGTAAGACTAAGGACTATAACAGGAGTAAAAAGAAGGCGAGATACAGCGCTAACTCCAAAGGCAGCATAATAAAGTCTGTTACTTGTATACCCTAATAACCCACAGATTAAAAGTGATCACTGATTATATAGAAGGACATTTTTTTTAATTACAGTAAACATTGTTTTTACCCTCAAAATGTTATGTTTATTAAGTGTTCTTGCATGGCAAGACCACTTACTGTTATCTCACATATATATTATTATTCTTATTATAGCCAAATTTACCACCCTAACTCCTCCCACAGTTTTTACACTACATAGACAGAAATATACCGAAACGTGCAGATTGTTCCTGATCGGTGTGCTATTACTTTGTGGAACATTTTGCCGAATGGTTCAAGAAATATCGTCGTTTTTGTGGCGAAATTGGTCCCATAGGAATGAATGACGGAATGTTAAAAACTAGAATGGGAGCTGACAAAAGCTGAAAAATCAGGACATGATTTCTAAACTGCCACCACTCCCTCATTTTCAAGCCTACGTACACAAATATTATACCAAAACGTTCATCTATGCCTGCTAAGCCATAGTCCTGATAGTTTTCACAATATGACCATTTGTTTGCAACTCACGCCGTCCATTGACATTCATTGAAACGCCACCTCAAATTTGAATTTGAATAAATTAAACAATTTATAAACTGCGACTCTGTCCCTTCATTTTTAATATTTCAGAGACATACTATGCATCAAAATGTAGGCCTGGGTCTTGTGATTCTCACAATATAAAGCTCTTCACTGTAGGATTTATAGTTTTTAAAACTACATCAGTTTGAAGATGGCAACCGCCAATGAAGTGAGCAATTTGTTTTTAACCGCTCTTCTCTGCCCTTGCTGTAGAGTGAGTTGCCATAGGAACCCAGGTGTGTGAGCAGCCAGCAGAGTGTTCCGGAACACAGAGGCTGCTAGATGAAACACATTCTCTAAACTGCTGTCATTCCTACAGTTTTGATAACACAAAAGTGAGCACTATCACATTTAATAAATATATGTCCATGTTAGTCAATTTGTTATACCTGTAAAACAGTAACATACAATGTTACAACAATACAGCTAATCAATGTTTCATAAAGTTACTCTGCCCAGTCCAACCTTTCCACAGTTACTCCAGCCACTCCAACCACACAACAGTTACTCAAGCCACTCCAACCACACAACAGTTACTCAAGCCACTCCACTCAGTTACTCCGCCCACTCCAGTTGTAGACTACTGGTGGAGGCAAGAACACTTCACACAATTTCCCCAGAAATTTTAGCTTTTCTAGTTTGTTATGTATATTTTTATTCAGCATTTTTTTTTATCTAAAAGAACCTCCACATCTACCTACATATATCCTTGGTGGGGATCATACTACCCAAGCTGATATTATTGAGCAAAAGGGGCTCTTGAAATTGTGAGCAGAATTTATATATATATATATTTTTTTAAATAACTATTGTTTAAAACAGTGAGTACTATATCTCGTGTTATTCCTTTCATATACTGTTAAAATTGTAAACATCAAAAGAGGACAGCTCCAGATTTATCCTTGAGCGGGGATTGTACCGCTCAGAGCCCTATATACGATATGAATAAAAGCTCTCTCCTTGTAAGTGTATTTTATCTTAATTTTATCTAAACATTGTATATACTGGATTACACTATTGATGGTTTCTTTTGTGTTTTATTTCATATGGGGGTCAGAAAATCACCAAAACTACAAGCCGATGTCACCTGCATCATCACCAGTTGTTTGGAAGGGTTTAAAAAAAAAAGTCACTACTCTTATTAAAACTGTCTTCAGTTTGCCAGACACTACTGGAACTTCAAAGGGAATAAGGTTCTATGGTCAGATGTAACTGAATTAGAGCTGTTTAGCAATAAACACCAGAGGTGGGTTTGGCACACACAGAAAGGTAATCTTATGGAAAAGTACCTCATGCCCACAGTTAAATATGGTGGTGACTCTTTTAATGTTTTTCTGCCAGAAGATCAGGACATTCTTTAGGATACAATGCATCATGCACTCTATCCAATATGAACAAATATTAAATAAACAAACCTGGCTGATTCTGCCAGAAAGCTTAAAATGAAGTCAATACAATTAATGGTTTACTGTGCACAAAATTAAGGTCCTGCCATCACTACCTCAGTCCTCTTTTTGTTTTGAACCCCATAGAAAACCTGGTGGGTTAACTGAAGAGGAGAGTCCACCATTGTTGACCTCAAAATTTGAAGGATCTGTAGAGATTCCTAAGGGAAGAATAATCTCAGGTCCGTTGCCATGTATTCTTCAACCTCATCAGGCATTAAAGAAGAAGACTCAGCTAAAATAATTGTGCCACACATATATTTAACAAAGATTTTTTTAATGAATTTGTGTTGTGTTTGCAATTTTTTTTATTCACGAGCACAGAGGATATTTGTGTATTTTTTTAACAAAAGTTTGAAGAGTTAAAAAATAAAGACAGTGTTTCACAAATTTTCCTTGCTCGTATTTACCAAGGGTGACAATATTATTGGAGGGTACTGTATTGTTTTCCTTTAGAAAATACCAAGTGATATTAAAATGCTAACCGATTTTCAGAGATAGTAATCCTTTTTGACCCAGAAAATAAAAACATTCATTCTTTATCTGAGTTAAAGTAAAATTGTTTTCATCTACAGTATATTTCTAAAAAGTCAGCAGAAAAAAATAGTTTTGCATTTATGAGTCAGTTTTTATCTCTAAACAGATTTGTAACTAAAAGCAGAGATATTATTTTATGAGAGACAGCTGGCTCTAAGATTAAGAAAACAGTCATAGGGAGGTGAGCTCAAATTAGGTATTGTAAAATAAGTGATGAGAAAAATGAATAAAGCTTTAAAAGACTAAAGGTAAAATATCTAAGAGTATCATTTATCAAGTCAGCCAACTAACCTGTTTTTAAATAATGTACAGAAGTAGTAGTAATATTCAGTCACCATAAGTGAGTAGTTTTAGATGTATTGTAGATTTATCTTTGTCTTTGCCTCTGATCATAAGTTGTATGTTTATGTGAAAATATTACAGAGACCATTTTCCCAAACTGTCCATTAGGCTGCTCTGATTTGGAAACTTTTGTGCACAACATTTATTTTTGGGCTGCTGGTTTACAGGGCAATAAAACATGACTTTTACCAGTTTGTCATTCCTTAGACCAATGATGGTTAACTTTGGAATTGCATCTTCTTGTCTGCTGTCATGGACAACATGATTTTTTGGGTCAAAATCAACCCCTGGCTTTGATGATTGCAAACAATGGCGACATACCTACCAATGTTATGTCAAAATAACAATAGCCACATTTCATACTAAGGACCAGTTCCCCAGGTTACAACAAGGATAGCTAATTGTCAAAACCTACCCATGATGCAACCTGGATACCTAATCTTTTGCATTGAAAACGACTGAGAAGTTTGTCTGCCCAAGACCATTTGGCACCAGTAAGTCACCTTTCTCAGTATTCACAATGTTTTTGCATTTAGTTTATACATTATAATTTCAGCAACCAGTGTGATTATTATATAGTGCTACTTGAATGATTAATGGAAAAAATGGGAGAGCTGACTTGCACTTGTTTATACGAGTCATGTTGAGAATGGGTGAGTATGACTTGAACCTCACCATATTGCAGAACTATTCACAGTCTACATATCTCATTTTTATTGTACACCTAATTTTATTAACTTCAATGTTTTTATGATATAAAACTCATCTTTACACATTAGGACACCATGGGACTCGTCTAGTTTTTCTTACCACCAGGTACCTGTAATGTAAACCTGGCACCTCCTTAAACCTAATCTTTATGATGCCTACATAAAAGCACCTCCTAAATTTAGTGTTTTTCTAAGCAAAACAGCTTTATTTATAGGTTAGGCTAAAAAAAGGCAAAAATGACATCCTATGGTCCATCACAGAAGTGAAATTTGTATTGGAGTCCAGATATTGGAACTTTGTATTAAACTGGTCAGGTATCCAAAATGCAGAGAGATGCCTAGGAGCATGTCCCAAAGGGCAGACTCTCTCCATCTTGAGGTTAAAAGTGCTTTGTGGGGGAAAAGTACATTTTAAATTCCTTATATAAATTTGTATTATTTTGATAGCAGGGTATAGTTATGTATTTCTTTACAGTTACATCTAAATGCACTGTAAAAAGTAGCAAAACAGTTCTGTTACTTTCTTCTGAGTATAGCTAATAAGTCCCTAGATTTCGACTATATTGACCTCTATTGTTTCATCTTGTAGGAGCACAGAATAATTTCATGGGGTCGGAGATAGGTTACTGACTTGCCTCCACCCCTTAATTCTTCATATAGAGATGGTTAATGTGTCCATGCAAATTCATGACATTCAGGACCCTGCCTAACTTGTTGGACCTAGGTGGCCACCTAGAGTTGCTTTGTGGTTAATCCTGCTCTGTCTGTGTAGAAGGCACCTTTTGAGCACGGTCATGAAAAACACAGGAGTTTTATTAAAAGATGTTGAAGCTTGGGCGGTGGAAGGGGGGTCTGTTTAGGTCTGTTTAGACTACCAATAAACCTGTCCATTGTCTAAAACCTATGGGCCCATGCTACGTAATATTCAGAAGGAAAGCATAGTGTACAATAACAAACAGGGGAATGTTTTGTGAAGTAAGGACCAATATATTTAATAGCTGTAGAATAAACACATTTTATAAGAGAGTATCATGGTTAACCAACAAATCAACACCTGCAGGTTCTGTAAAGCTGTACAATAGAACAGTGTGCTAGACAAAGGGACATGTGAGAAAAAACATTAGAAATATGAGAAAATTAAATATTAGCATGGCAAGACAGATGGCAGAGTTCTTGAACATTTAGAATAAATCTTTAAATTCAAAATTAGACTTTATACAATTTACTATCCATTAATTAAAATGCTTGTTTAAGGTGCCCATATTTAACATGCAGAGACAAACTTCTTACTCCAGCAGCAGACTCAGGCAACCTCCCAAGACGAATCAACAATCAAACAAATCACCAGCCCCCACCGTATGCCCCCAATGCACGCACACAGTCTGCAAATGTCAGGTCTCAGGCACAAACTGTCAGAACGCTACCACGCACTGACACTCATTTCTCTCACTATAGTAAACTACTTAGTTACGTGATTACTCTCATGCATTCAGCAGAATAGCTGTGCAGATGGTGAGGCTACTGTTTCATTTAACTTGCCATCGCTCGCTTTAGATACGGTGAAGCGTATTCTGCTTTCACAGTGCTGTTAGACACACAGAGCTCATAGTTGGAGCCCGGAAGCAAAAGAAAGGTAGAAGACAATTAATTGTTATCTCCTGTGGAGGTCACCTGAAAATTATACGTGTTTGATATCACACCCACGTATAGTTCAAACAATGAGAAAAATCTTCATCATGTGCAGTAATATTTTAAAGTGATGACATAGAAAATGTAATGCTTACACATTTTACAGTTCAGTAATATTACGCTATTTTCCTGGCTGTGATTGATCAGAGTTATAGCCTCATATCTCCCAATATTTCAAATGGACAAAGAAGGACACTTTAATTTTAGGGGTGTGAGTGGTGGTGTAGCCAGGGGCAGGGCTGTTCAGATACATGACAGGTGCATAGTCGCCATATGGGAAGGGGGAGGGATATATGACTTGAACCCAACCCACCCAATAGGACACTGACACTTAGGGTTATGGTCTAAATTGTCAACAGCTTTAATGATAATAAAGATAACAATAATTATATATTTATAAGGGTCATAACTAGCCCCACACCCCAATCTCGTATCATCTTTCCCATATTTACATCAAGGTAATGACCCACCACATAATACATTTCCAATATATAACAATCATATAATACAACATGTAACGTACTAACATTGATCAATTTCACCTGGTAGGGGTATACCCAGATACCCCTACACCACCGATGTTCTGAGCCACCTATGGACTCGAAACACCACCGAGGTTCTGAGCCACCAACGGACTCGAAACCTACCAAAACATGTACAAACAGTGTACCCTTTTAACCAATCAACTAACCAATTAACTAACTCCCCTTACTCCTCTCTTAACTAAGGCCCATTATACTTAATGTTCCTTACCCCACCCCGCCGCTGTGACCAAGCAGAGAAAAAGTCTACAAAGGGAGGGAGGAGGGGACCAACTCTGCTAGGTAAGAAATTAGAGTGAGGGATCACAAAATGGCCGACCATTTATATCAGCCAACCCCCAAACACTGCTCCACCAATCCCCTACTGCTCCCACCCCTTAGCCCGCCTCCTAGCCCTGTCAGGGCCCTATTCCCTAAGCTGTGCTTTCTCCATGGGCTTCACTTTAGGTGTTTTGATTATTACAATGTATGCTGATAAAATGTAATTTAAAACAAGAACAATGTATTTTATTTACACAGACTGATTTCAGACTGATTAACACATGTATTGTAGTTTAAATACACATTACTGGGAGTATTGTTGAGTGGAACTCTTTTACACGCTCATACACAACAACAATAAGAAGCTCCTAGAAAGCATGGAGATTACGATAGAAAAGAGAGACACAGGGAATTGAGTCTAAAATAGGGACTGTCCCTCCTATAAAGGGACACTTGGGACGTATGGTTATGTTAACTTAGTGAGTATACATGTTCATCTCAGGTTGCACCATCTAAGCACATTTAGTACCTACATTTTAATAATATTGCCCTATTGTAAGTACAGCATCATTACAACATACATAAATACCAGGGTCGCATACATCACAATAGTTCCTGGGCCCTGGAGTTTTGTCTGTCCGGGGGAACCTCAGAGAGCATGGGCGACTATGCACGGCCAGCACTACCGTAAAGTAAATTAAGGAATTAGTCTGGAATTCTGGTTCAGAGGGTGCACCCTGCCCTGGTACGCTGGCAGGAAGATCAAAAGATCTTCCTGAAGAGCGGTTCTGCACCTGGGGCAATTGCACAGTGTGTTTTTTTAATTTAATTTAGTTGTATATATTAAGTGCATTATCTAAATATAACAAAATAGAGGTCACTTTCAGCCTGCGGCAGTATCTAGAATGCAGTACAATTGGCACGTTCAGAATAAAAGTATTCTTTATATAGCAGTTGCACAAGCTTTGCAGCCCGAAGCTCAAGTAGAACTTGGTGGAAAATCAGAGAGAATTAGAAAAAAAAAAAAATTTTACATGCCAAAGTCATGAGCAAGACCTAGGGGAGATAATGGTATTTAGCTAAAGAAAAGACCAAGAAGGTATTTCTGCTATGTCTGCACTGTTTTCTAGTTAAAAGGCAAGGTTAAAGTCTATAAGGACTATGTGTGGCAGATATTATGTCTGGGCAACTCAATGATTATGAAAACACATTTATTTGCTAATTGCTTCCCAGAATAACCCACTCTGCTTTAGTTTTAGCCACTGTACCTATATTGTTTTTAATCTAAAATGCAAGATAAAGAATCTATGCGGGGCAGATTTTGGGGACACTCACTAAAAATGCACCGTTATCCCTAAAACTTTAAGGGCAACTCATAAACCAGGGTTGATCTTGAACCATCTTGACCTCCACTGGATCATCTGCTGCATGGCTCTGAGGATGGGGAGGTTCACCCAGATGTGGCTTATCGGCTACTGGTGCACTGATAATTATGGAAAACTAGACAATCTACCCAGGATAGGTACTTAAACCCCTGTTCTAAAATTTCAGGTTAGTTTATTAATATGTCTCCAGAACACTAAAATGGTATTATGCTATATATCTTTTATATTGCATGATTTTTTTTTTTTTTATAGGACCACAACAGTGATTATGACCACCTTATCTCAATTAAGTGGTCTGGATGCAGTGGTCCTATCATTTTAACCATGCAATAAAATAAAAAAATAAAAATCAGTTTTCTACAAATTGCAATGTTTACATTTGACGGCGAAATGCACCTCTAGTGCTTGTCTTGCTGAAAGCCACTAAAGGTGCTTCTTGCTCCAAAACTGAGTAACCCTTGGTTTGTGCATCAAATGCTGCAAATAACAGCACTTGATTTAAGAAGTGCGGCATGTGGCTGTGCATGCATATCTCCAATGCATTGCTTCTCTGTGAATATCAGTAGACTGGTGAAGATCACAGAAGACATCAATAGGCATGTTGACATCTTCGAAAGCAGAGTGGACAGCTGCAGCAGTACATTCCTGGAGCAGGAAACTAGGTAAGTGATATTTAAAAGCAAAGGGGGGTGAATAGAAGAGGTTGGACAGAAGGGAACCTATAGAAGTAAACTTATAGACTATAGGTTCCCTTTTAAATAGGCAGCTGTATCTGCCCAGGAGTGTAGCTACCATTATTCTGGAGCAAACTGGGATGTGTATATCCCAGGGCTACCCTGAGATTAGTGATGCCACACTGCCAGTCAAACTTTGCAATACATTTGTCAATTCACAAATGCCACTCAATGTGCAGTACATGCTTTGAAAACATAATTCTAATAATATTCTAACATTTTAAAAATTATTTGAAATAATTTTACGACTACTGGCGATTAGAATTTCTGAGCCCTGTATATATAAATATATAATTATTTTTCATTCTCATCTTTGATATGAAAATTACTTGCCATAGAAAACGAATATATATATATATATATATATATATATATATATATATATATATATATATATATATATAGATATAGATATATATAAATTTACACTTACTGTACCTATGTTTGTATCAGATTTCAGAAATATATTTTATACATAAAAACTATATTTTTTTATTTTTTTATTTACTGTGACAGTGGTAGGAGCATTACAACTAGTTCTACAGCTTATGTCAATAAAATTCATGCTCTGGAAAATTAGAATTCGGAAGAACTTCAGACATTTGAAACTACGCAGCTGTTCCTACTCAACTTATTTCTTTTTTTCTTTTGTAATATGTCTTTTTATTTCACCTTTATATGTTGCCTTACAGCGATAACAGTCAATTCTGTATATTACATCTAGTGTTTGATCTGGGTTTACTTCGTTTTCTAGTTTAGGCTGCCCTTATCTGCAGATATTTCAGGATTGTAGGTCACTTCAATGTTATAGTTTTATAGATTTCTTCTGAGTAGTCTATTCATCACAAAGTGGAACTTGGATTATTATTCATATTTTTTTCTATTTCTCTTTCATTTTTTTGTTCAGTATAAATTCAGTTCCACTAGAGCCTGAAAATCATTACAGACAAAAAATACCAGTTTCTCTCTGTAAAATTGTTACGCACCTTGATAAAGCTTCGTATATTTCATAGTGGAGTGTTTTTGTAACCAAATTTTACACTATGAATAAAGCAGACACACACACATGACACACACACATATATATATATATATATATATATATATATGTGTGTGTGTGTGTGTGTGTGTGTGTGTGTGTGTGTGTGTCTGTTTTATTCATATATATATATATATAATATTATATATTAATTATAAATTTTTTATTTAGTTATTTTTATTTTATTTTATTTGTTTAATTACATTTTTTTAATTACTATTTTTAACCCCTTAAGGACCAAACTTCTGGAATAAAAAGGAATCATGACGTGTCACACACGTCATGTGTCCTTAAGGGGTTAAATAGGGTACTTTTTTTCCCCTCCCACATATACGTAGTTGAGCCCTTACCCAAACGCTGCCCTCTACCATCCCTTATATTAAACTCTGAATCCTAACATTCTTTGAATCACATTATTTCATATCTTTAAATTAATTCAGAGTATTATATGAATCAATATTTCTGAGCGCTAATACTGTTGTATTAAGAGCCCAGTGCACCCTATACTGCATTAACCCCCAACATGCAGCATTTTAAACCTGCACTTACTGTATTAAAAATCTGTATTCACAACATTACCCTGTACTGTGCTGTAGAATTAGCTACAAATACTTTACATTATAGTGACATAGCCACATATTACGTAATTGGAGGTTCTAATTCTTTCCCAATATTACAGCGGATTCCGGATTAACATTGAAAGAGTGCCAAGATTATTCCTGCAATTTTCAGCACCACATTTCAACCCTGATTACCCCTCCACCCCCCTAATACCACTGATAATAGTTTGCAGTGGGGGATGGTTGCTCTTTTGCTCTTCCAGTAGATGTATATGGAAGATGGAAGACAAAAATTCAGTGGTGGAGTATTTCTCTTTATAGGGACCTGAACATATGTGTGAAGCCACTTACATTCAATAGAGCTTTACACCAGCTCAGAGATTCCGTGCTTGGGTATAACAATCCCCACCTGAGGATATATCGTATGTCCTCTTCTAAAGAATGTAAGGTCTTCACCAGACAAGAAATAGAGCCTTGAATAATGGTACAGATTCCAGTTTCAAATGTGCCAATCAGAGGTGGTGAGCAGCAGCACATGTAAATAAAAGTGCAAAACATAGTGCTCTCTATAAATGAAACAGAGCAGGGAAATAAATGGATATTACTTACTTTTCCCAGAGCAATCTAAGGACTAAATCCTTAGCACCTTAGTGGAACAAATACCCACTACGGATATTACCAGGAGAGGTGTATCACAGATGAGAAGGTATCTAGGACAAAGGTGGTTGGTCACGCCGAAACGCGCGTCAAGCCTTAGAGTCGATGCACCTTCCTGTGATTTGATTTTATGTTCACGTTCTGGGATGTATTAAGTTAGTTTGTAGCTTTTAGGTTGTGAGGAGACCAATCTCGCCACATTGCATTGGAGGAGCCTGGTTGCCCGCCTCTTGCCCTGTGACTATGGACCCTGGGAGATTTTAATTCAGTATGATAGGAGTTATGTATTTTTGTATCCTTTTGTGTTTTACTGTTAACATGTGCTCAATGGAGTCTGCCTCTATCCCTGGATATAATTGGATTATTTTCCCCATTGTCTCCAGGATAGAGGGCTCTGTAAAACCGGTTTGGGCCAGATAGCCATGCTGCCAGCCAGGCCCCAAAAGATATTTTACTAACTTCTGAAGCCCTGGTCTGATTCATGCCATGTTTTGATATGTTGTTCCCCTGAATGGATTGATTGTGAATATATAATTTGTATGTGAATGTGATGTATATTTTAGAAGTTAGGAATATGCTGTAAAAACTGTATTTTTCCTGCCTGTGATAAATTACATTAACCCATTGTGTTCAGTAATTATATCACATACAGAGGAGAGGATTTTATCTGTTTGTGCTGGGTGTGTTTTATGTTTTACTGTATGGGATTGGTTACATATTGTCCTTCCCTGTGGGATGTCCCCTTGCATGGGGACTTGCATAAAAGTCTGTGAGTGTTAATTAAAACAGACCTCTGCTTGACCCTCAAAATGGAGCCTTGTCTCGTTCTTGGGGGGATTTACTGTATGCTGTTAGAGACTGATTGCCAGGAGTGTAAGATGATTGTCTGCTTTCCCTGTTCGTCTGCTAGCAGCTATTTGTGAGGTTCCAGTTCGGGAGGTGGAGTGCTATTTTGTATCCAGTTCGGGAGTTTGGTGTTCTGCAGTAGCTGTGCCTGTGTCTCTGGAAGGGGAAGATCTACTAAACGGCTGTTAACCCATTTTATGCCTGGGGGTGCCGTTACATAGGTATATTGCCATAGGTATATTTTTGGGCTGAAATCAGCTAAAGTTTGGAATTTAAGGGAGGCCTGTCTGCCTTGAAGCAGCACTTTGGGAGAAATATTGAGATAGTTATGCTTGAGGATGACTTTACCCTTACATTTATGTGGGTATAACTGAATATTTATTCCTTTTCACATAACCCTCTTTCTCCCCCTCCCTAGGCATAGTCTTTGTACCTGTTTTTTGGATCTATTATTGTTTTATTGTAAGTGTTACACCAGTAGAACCTCTATTATTAACTTGCTGTTTTCTCCCTTATTGTCCAATTGCTAACAGTGGCTTCTTTATGGATAAGGTATAACTAGGCAATATTCTAATTAACCAACTAGGTACTTACTATTACACTAGATCTGAGTAGAGGTATTACCTCATGTGGATAAGGGACAACTTCAATGGGCAAATGCCAAAATAGTGGTGGATTACGTCCTTTCTTTTTCAAATACTCTATTGTGAAATTACTTACGGGACAAATTAATGTTAACCACAGGCGTTAAATTTCATCCAAGTTAAGATATTACCTCATGTAGACAAGGGGCAACTTTAATGGTTAAATGCCAGAATAGTGGTGGTCTGCGTCCTTTCTTTTTCAATTACTCTTTTTCGAATTTACCTATGGGATGATTTAATGCTAACCACAGGCGTTAATTTTCACTTATTATTCTAATCTAGCCTCTGTTCATTTGATGGTTTAAATGCCAGAATAGTTCAGATTTACATCCTTTCTTTCTTAAATTCTGTATTTCAAATTGACTTACAGGACGATCTAATGCTAACCAGAGGCGTTAATTTCCACCCATCACTCCAATCTAGTTTCTGTTCACTTGATGGTTTTACCATCTCTCAATAGTTATTTATATTTATTGCAACCTTAGATAAATCCAAATCTTTTTTGTCATTTGTATCTCTTCAACTTAAATGGAATACCTTTATGTTTTGTTACTTTGTAAACTTTCCTGAGATTTGGATACAATACACTAACTAATTATACCTAGAGCAGTGTTTCCCAATTGGTGTTCCGCGGAAAGAACACAAATGGGGTTTCGACAAAATTTCTGAATGCAAAATGGCAAAAGAGCAGTGTACAGTGATCTCCATGCTCAGCTCCCTCGCGCACACATCAGTGATGCCGGAACATGACATCACTATGGCTCCGGCATCACTAAGAGGCGCACTAGGGAGATGAGCAGGTAGGTCACTGCTCCCTCACCGCCTGCACGCCAGTCGCTCAACAGCCCCACTGGACTCCAGGAAATGCACGCCAGCCACTCAGCAGCCCCACTGGACCTCAGGGATTGCACGCTCAGCCCAGCAGCCCCACTGGACTACAGGGACATAGAAACTCCATGCTAGCACTCCCAAAGGTAGGGAGGCTGAGTGGAGTAAAATAAAAAAAATAAAAAAAAATTGTATGCGTGTCTGTTAGGGAGTTTGTATGTGTCTGTGTGTCCGTCAAAGAGTGTATGTGTGTTTGTCAGTGAGAGTATTTGGTGTATGTGTGCTTGTCAGTGAGTGTGTAAGTGTGTATGTGTTTCTCAGTGAGAATGTATGTGTGCTTGTCAGTGAGAGTGTATATCTGTTTGTATGTGTCTATAAAAGAGTTTGTGGGTTTGTCAGTGAGAGTGTATGTGTGACTAAGTGTGTCAGTGTGTGTATCTGTGTGTCAAGGTTTGTGTATGTGTCACTGTGTGTATCTGAGTGTGTGTGTATGTCAGTATGTGTGTATATGTCAGTATATGTGTGTGTGTCAATGTCTGTGTATCTGAGTGTGTCAGTGTGTGTGTATGACACTGTGTGTATGTGTCCATGTGTGTATCTGAGTGTGTGTATGTGCCAGTGTGTGTATCTGTGGGTGCAAGTGTGTGTATATGTCACTTTGTGTATCTGAGTGTGTGTGTATCTGTGTGTCAAGGTGTGTGTGTCTGAATGTCAGTGGTTATCTGTGTGCCACTATGTGCCAGTGTGTGTGTATCTGTGTGTCACATACACACACACACAAATACACACTGACACACACAAACACATATACACACACCTTGACACACACCGGCACATACAGACACAGATACACACACTTTGACACATAGATATACACACACCTTTACACACAGATACATACACACACACACACACACACACACAGATACACACTGTGTATCAAGGCGTGTGTATCTGTGTTAGTGAGTGTATCTGTGTGCCACTATGTGCCAGTGTGTGTGTATCTGTGTGTCAGATTCATAGTCACTGGCACATACAACACAGATACACACACCTTGATACACAGACACATACAAACACAGATACACACACTTTGACACACAGATACACACACCTTGACACATGGATACATACACGCACACGCACACACAGATACACACTGTGTGTCAAGGTGTGTGTATCTGTGTGTCAGTGTGTGTATCTGTGTGCCACTATGTGCCAGTGTGTGTGTATCTGTGTGTCAGATACATACACACACACAGATACACATTGACACACAGATACACTGGCACATCCAAACACAGATACGCACACCTTGACACACAGACACATACCTACACATACAAAAAATTTTGCAATTTTATTTTTTTATTATTGTTTTTTCACCGGCGGGGGTTTCCATGATGTTGATACACTATTTTCAAAGGGTTCCACAGGAAAAATTAATTGGGAACCTCTGCTCTATAGGATGATTTGAAACAATTTCAATCAAGCTCCCCGTTCTTATATGTATGCTCCCAGGTTCCCATCCCTTTTTAACTGTTACAATTAAAACTTTTTATTAATTTCATTCACTTTGGCTTGCACTTTTTTGTTGTTTGTGTGTGTTGGTTATTTTCTTACTAAAAAAGATTATTACCTAAATCGATTTTATTTAATGTATAGGTTATAGAAGATTTGATAGAAGTTTTGATAGCAAAAGATTAGCACAGCTTCTATTTCTTTGCTCATTAACTACATTCATGTTTTTCTCATAATCATTCCTAATATACGATGTAGACACACTACTCATTTCTAAAAGTATCTTCGTTTAATATAATATTGCTTCGTAAATCTTCTAAATCAGATAAAATATGTAAAGTGATTGAGGAGCCCATTAATCAACAATCATGACTATGTTTTTTCTCAAACAACAAAAATTTCAATTCATGTATTTGTTAATAAAAGTGTACATATTAAAGCCTCACAACTATTTACATGTCAACATAACTTATTGAAAACAAATCATCATTACCAGTAAATGTATGGCTTCTTTGTGCTAGGGTGCGCATGAATTTTGTTACTATGTTGCAGGAATTTTTGCATCTGATCTGCGAAAGTTTACATTTTCCACTATTAAAATACACCAAAACTTGTGAACAAATATCCACCCCACTGACTGTCACTTAAGGGGGGTCAGTAAGGCTTCAGACAAGCAAGCTATCACTGGCCACCAACTGTCAGTAAGGCTTCAGACAAGCAAGCTATCACTGGCCACCAACTGTCAGTAAGGCTTTAGACAAGCAAGCTATCACTGGCCACCAACTGTCAGTAAGGCTTTAGACAAGCAAGCTACCACTGGCCACCAACTGTCAGTAAGGCTTGAGAACGATCTACTGAAGTTCCGCCGGAGCTTAAAAACAGCTTTATTTGCTCAGGCGTACGGGATGACATGAAAATTTTTAACTTGGTCCAAATGCATGTGATTATAATGCTGTTGTTTGCTGGATATTGTTTTGTCTGTTTTTTATTGCTGGTATGCGCATCGAGACCCTATGGGTAATAAGACTGCGTTTCTTAAGAATTTTTAATAATAAATAATAAATAAGAAGTATACTGTGGACACGCAGAATTAAGTAAAAAAGAAAAACTATAGTCTAGACCAGGGATAGGCAACCTTCGGCACTCCAGATGTTGTGGACTACATCCCCCCCTAATGCTCTTATACCCATAATGCTGGCAAAGCATCATGGGAGGTGTAGTCAAAAACATCTGGAGTGCCGAAGGTTGCCTATGCCTGGCCTAGACAAATGTATAACCGGGCCTTAGAATGGCCGCACTTAACGTAATAGAATAGCCACTAACAAGCAGAGGGCAGGGACACAGACAGAGACAAAAATGTGTAGAATATCAGAATTAGGGATAGTCAAGAACAAACCGAGATCAAAATGGCAGAAGAAAAACTATGGGAACACGCTCTCAGATAACCAGCAAGTGTAAAACATGACAAGGCACTGATAACAAGCAGGTTTGGGTTTAAATAATCCTAAAACACTGCTGATTGGTCAAAATGAGTCCTTTGACCACAGAAAATGCATACTTTTTGATAACGTGGTAATGCACGCACGTATCAATAATGACATGGTGGCACTATAAGATAGAGCAGATCTGGAATGGCCAGCGTCTTTAATGATTTTAGACTAGTCCAGGTGCTGCAGCACATGTGGCTTTGGTGAAGAGCTGACACAAATCTTTCCCAATTTTCCTTTGTCATGTCTAATAGTTATGTGTCCTATTCGTCTTGCTGGCCATTTCTTCAGTTACTTGCTAGAGGCTGGTTTCTATATGTTTCTGTCGCATACTATATGTATATCTGCTGGTTTAAAGAAGTAGTCCTAGAACAGGTTTGAATCCCAGTCAGACCACCTTGCCAGTAAGTACCTTATAGGCAAGACCCCTAACAATGCATATCTGCCTACCTCAAATTCTCATAGATTGGAAGGCCTTTAAATATCCCCTTTCTATAATTGTAAAAAGGTGTCTTGGGCCCACCATGTCACTTTCCTGACAACCAGGCCCATAACCTCCTTACCACCCTAACCACTCACCATCTACTTCTACTGCTGACTCAAACCTTTTTCCCTTTTCTCACATTTTATTACTATTGCCAGTTATGTGCTCTCTAGTCTATACTCACCTCCAAAAACATATTTATTCCTAATATTTTCTATTATGGACATTTTATTTAAGTGTCTATAAACAAACGTCTTTAAAATTAATATAAGAAAAAGATTTTTCACCCTGGATGCAAATGTTAAATTCATTTAAAAGTGTCTTTTTAAATAGCTCACGATTGTAATACTTGCCTTCAAAGTCTCTGATTACAGATATTTTGTGGTGCAATGAGGCTTACTTACCATCCCATGCAGAAAATATATAATGGTGTGCTAACCTTGTTATACTGAATATAACTCTGACTCTTCTAAGATGCAGTTTAAAAAACAGCAAGCATTCATTCTTCTCTTGACATGCAACATATAATGTAAACAACCAGGATATATTTGTATAGTTAATCTTTTCATTAAAGTGATATATTAAGAATATTTTATTGTCTTGGGAACAAAGTTTTCTCTGGCAAAACATTTCTTTTTTATAGAGATAAAGATTAGATGAAATTCCTTGTTATCTTTTTCTTATATGTGCTATGGTATCCTATCGGAAAGTATTTGGACATGAATGTGGGTTTGTGCGTTGTCTGGAAGTGGGTCTCTTGATAGAACGCAATGTGCGCTTTATGTCTTTTGGCCTCTTGAAGTGCGAGACGTCTTTTGTGAGGGGAGTTGAGGCCTTTAGCATTTAAAGAGAAGATATTAAGAGCCATACTTGCGAGTTATTTGGTTGTTTGTGAGCTTTGGGTGTACTACTTGGATTTCTATGCCTGTCAGGTATACGGGCGGGTAGATCACCTTTGTATATGGTCTGAAGGTTGACC
The DNA here is from genome assembly GCF_036172605.1 of Pelobates fuscus. NCBI lineage: Eukaryota > Metazoa > Chordata > Amphibia > Anura > Pelobatidae > Pelobates > Pelobates fuscus. The sequence goes on from NC_086328.1 coordinate 25,281,546, forward strand.
CCGAGTTCTTTTGGGCTTTATGGTAAGGCACAGGTGTATGAGTTGTCTGGTTAGTAGCTAAGCCGTGGAAAGCGTGTGGTAGCTCGATCTGTTGTCGTTGGGTGGTCCTGAGGGTGGAACGAGACAAGGGGGGAGGGAAGTAGGTAACTTGGATAGGATTATATACAGTGAGATGGTCTCCATAGTGGGACCGAAATGTCATAGAGACAATTGAGCAGTGAAGCTCGTGTCGGGGGAGGAGTCTTCTGTGGTCCCCTGAGGGGGTAACTCTTGACGTGTATACTCTAGGGGAAAACACTATCTCAAATTTTAAGTTTCCCATATGTAGAATAGTAAGTCTTGGTTGCATGCTAGTTATATGTTATTCGGTTCACTAATGGAAATACATTTTCAACATCCAGTTATAAGATCATATCGTGAGACAGCAATCTAAACATCAATTTAAACAGTAATATGAACAAGAAAAAACAGCCGTCCTCTCCTGGATCACATAAACAGTTTGTCTATAGTGGTTGTAACCAGCACACATGAAGGGAATAGTTCACATTAGTGTCATGCTCAGGTGTTATAGGCTCGTGGCAATTTTATAAGCAGCCTGTGTTGGTCGGCGTAGATCGGTGTATATATTATAAGGTCTGTAGGATTGCAGACCCCCAGATAAAACATCACATTGAGAGTGGGAGAGTGACATGGGTAGATGGATGTTAAACCCGAGCAGGTCAATAAAGTGCGCGTGGTGGTTGGTATCCACTTACGCATGGCCTGGTATTATAATCCCTGCTGAGTGCCCAATCATATATAGTTCCCACATCGCATGAGGGTAAATCGTGTATGCTATCTTAAGTTGGGGAAAGGAATAATATAAATGACCAAGGGCTGCATATAGGTCCTAGGGCTATTTGGTTAACAGTGTGCTGCGATAGAAGTAGCACATAAGTGAGTTACACTTCTTGTGAAGATCAATAATATTAAACAATTTAACATGACAAAAGTGGGTATACTACATCAGTGTGGGGAGAGCCCCATGACTAGTTTACTGGGTAAGCTGGGTATTAGGTGGCCCTGTATGGGCATCATGAGATAGTCACTTAGCTGTTGCTACAGACTGCCAGTCATGCGGAATTTTCAGCGGTGAAGTAACGGCTGGCCTCTTAGCAGCAACTCCTGGTGTGATGTCTCCTATCGGGATGTTCCATGTTGTCAGGAGCTTTTCCCCGTCCTCTGGTGATGCTATAAGGTATTCAGATCCGTTGTATCGGGCTATAATTTTCGCTGGAAAGCCCCATTTATATGTTATGTCAGCATCTCTCATGGCTTTAGTAATCCGCTGAAACGACTTTCTAGCTGCCAGTGTAGTTGCTGACAGGTCAGTGAACAGGTGAATTTTATGAAAGTTCTCCGGTAGGGCTGGTTGTCGTCTAGATGCCTGCATTATCTGTTCTTTAGTGGTGTAGTAGTGTAGCCTGGCGATAGTATCCCGAGGCATAGAAGTCGGGAGATTTCTGGGCCTCGGCAGCCTATGAATCCTGTCTATTAAAGTGGCTTCTTCCGTGAGCTCCGGCACCAGGAGGAGGAACAGTTGTTTGGCAAATGGGCCTAGGGCCTTAGGGCAGATATCATCAGGGATGCCTCGTATTCGGATATTGTTCCGTCTGTCCCTATCTTCATGGTCCGCCAGCTTAGTTATAATAGAGGAAACTTTCGCTTCAATGGTCTCAAAGGCTGTAGTCACATTGTTGTGCGCCGAGATGATCTCCTCCGTTTTAGTCTCCAGGTAGTCAGTTCGCTCACCAAGTGATTGTAGATCTGCCCGGATCCTTTAGCTATTTTGGCAAAGTCTGATGTTAACGATGTCTTCAATTCATTAAGCATTCTTTGTATGGATGCGTCCGTGGCTGGGACGGCTTTAGCCGAGACAGAGGTAATGTCGCTTCTGTCTGAGCTGGAAGCTGGTGATGTAGGCCTGCCGGCGCCATCTTGGATGCATCGTGGCGGTGATTGCATGGCCGAAATCTGCAAAGAGGCCGGTTTTGTCTTTACTTTTTTCAGAGAACGTTGTGCCATTATCTCGGGTGGTTTCCCCGTCGTAGGTTGGTAAGTATCGGTGAGTATTGCTCTGCTAATCGCTGGTAATGAGTGACTCCCGCACGGAGCTGATCTAACAGGCGTCCGTCTCCATTAGCCGTCAGGCCACGCCCCCATTCCTCGTTATCTTGAAGGCAACAATGTGGTCGGAATTTGAGTATTGCAAGAGACCCTTTTTGTTATCAAAAAACAGAGGGACTGCACCTAAAGACTTCTCGTTCCGTAACCACTGCAAAAGGCTTGTAACATTGACCATTGTTTAAAGCGGCACTGTCATGCCGAATCCCGTTTTTTTTTAACCCCCCTCCCGCCTCCACTACATCCAATTGACCCCCTAGTCACCCCCAAATGCCCCTAAGCCCCCCAGATTACCTATTTTTAAATCTGTATCTTCTGCCCCGATCTTTATTCAGGGCGCCGCCATCTTTGTGTGGGTAGGTGAAGTCCCTGTGGGACACGTCATCTACCCACACTAGACAGACTGTGAGATTCCCGCACATGCCCAGTGAAACACCTGGACATGCGAACGGGAATTTAATCTATTCATTCATTCATCAGACAGACGAATGAATGAATAGAAAAAATCAGACGAACAAACTAACACTGAGTATCACTGAGTATCAGTGTTCATTTGTTCGATCAGTTTATTACAAGGAGGGAGCTACCGACGTGCAGCTCCCTCCTTGTAATATGTAAAGACAGAAGCGGTGGGGAGCTGTGCTCCCCACCACTTCATAAGCCCCCCAGGTCCCCCCCTCACTCTATGGGGGTCAATATGACCCCCATAATAGCACAAGGGAGATTAAAATCTCCCCAATGCCCCTACTCGCTATACCGCGAGTAGGGGCATGTCCACTAAACAGTGAGCAGCCTGTGGCTGCTCACTGTAAAAACATAAATGGTAATAAGGGGGGGGGGACCTACTGTCCTCCCCCCTGGCCCCCACCCCTGCGCGGTGGGTGGGGGCACTAATAAAATAATAAGGGGGGGGACCTACTGTCCTCCCCCCTGGCCCCCACCCCTGAGCGCTGGGTGGGGGCCCTAAATAAAGATAGGGGGGGGACCTACTGTCCTCCCCCCTGGCCCCCACCCCTGCGCGGTGGGTGGGGGCCCTAAATAAAGATAGGGGGGGGACCTACTGTCCTCCCCCCTGGCCCCCACCCCTGCGCGGTGGGTGGGGGCCCTAATAAAATAATAGGGGGGGGACCTACTGTCCTCCCCCCCTGGCCCCCACCCCTGCGCGGTGGGTGGGGGCCCTAATAAAATAATAAGGGGGGGGACCTACTGTCCTCCCCCCCTGGCCCCCACCCCTGCGCTGTGGGTGGGAGCCCTAATAAAATAATAAGGGGGGGACCTACTGTCCTCCCCCCTGGCCCCCACCCCTGTGCGGTGGGTGGGGGCCCTAATAAAATAATAAGGGGGGGCACCTACTGTCCTCCCCCCCCTGGCCCCCACCCCTGAGCGGTGGGTGGGGGCCCTAAATGAACCCCCTCCCCCATCAAGGTGACTAGGGGTCCCAAGCCCCTAGTCACCCCCCCACCCAAAACATTCTATCCCCTACCTACCCCCCTCACCCTAAAAATAGTGAGGGGGGAATAAAATAACTAACCTGTAAAAAAAATAATTAAACTTACCATTTGACGTCTTCTTTTTTCTAAATTCTTCTTTCTTCAGCCCCCAAAAAGGCCAAATAAAAATCCATCATACCCTTCGCACTTTAAAAAAAAAAAAAAAAAAAAACGAGCGCAAAAAAAAAATTAATCCATGTTCACCCATGGAGGGCACGCCGCGTACTGAGCTCCGCAGGGCGGGTCAAGGCTTATATAGCCTTGCCCCGCCCTGCAATTAGGCTTAGAACACACTGATTGGTTGGTTTAAGCCAATCAGAGTGCTCTGTGTCATTTTACAAGCGTGGGAAAATTCCAAAGAACTTTCCCACGCTTGTAAAATGACACAGAGCACTGTGATAGGATGGTTTTCAAGCCATCCAATCACAGTGCTCTGTGTAATTTTACAAGCTTGGGAAAGTTCTTTGGAATTTTCCCACGCTTGTAAAATGACACAGAGCACTGTGATTGGATGGCTTGAAATCCATCCTATCACAGTGCTCTGTGTCATTTTACAAGCGTGGGAAAGTTCTTTGGAATTTTCCCACGCTTGTAAAATGACACAGAGCACTGTGATTGGATGGCTTGAAATCCATCCTATCACAGTGCTCTGTGTCATTTTACAAGCGTGGGAAAGTTCTTTGGAATTTTCCCACGCTTGTAAAATGACACAGAGCACTGTGATTGGATGGCTTGAAAACCATCCAATCACAGTGATCTGTCATTTTACACAGCGTGGGAAAGTTCTTTTGAATTTCCCCACGCTGTGTAAAATGACACAGAGCACTCTGATTGGCTTAAACCAACCAATCAGTGTGTTCTAAGCCTAATTGCAGGGCGGGGCAAGGCTATATAAGCCTTGATCCTCCCTGCGGAGCTCAGTACGCGGCGTGCCCTCCATGGGTGAACATGGATTAATTTTTTTTTGCGCTCGTATTTTTTTTTTTTTTTTAAAGTGCGACGGGTATGATGGATTTTTATTTGGCTTTTTTGGGGGCTGAAGAAAGAAGAATTTAGAAAAAAGAAGACGTCAAATGGTAAGTTTAATTTTTTTTTTTTTACAGGTTAGTTATTTTATTCCCCCCTCACTATTTTTAGGGTGAGGGGGGTAGGTAGGGGATAGAATGTTTTGGGTGGGGGGGTGACTAGGGGCTTGGGACCCCTAGTCACCTTGATGGGGGGGGGGTTCATTTAGGGCCCCCACCCACCGCTCAGGGGTGGGGGCCAGGGGGGGAGGACAGTAGGTCCCCCCCCCTTATTATTTTATTAGGGCCCCCACCCACCGCGCAGGGGTGGGGGCCAGGGGGGGAGGACAGTAGGTCCCCCCCCTATTATTTTATTAGGGCCCCCACCCACAGCGCAGGGGTGGGGGCCAGGGGGGGAGGACAGTAGGTCCCCCCTATTATTTTATTAGGGCCCCCACCCACAGCGCAGGGGTGGGGGCCAGGGGGGGAGGACAGTAGGTCCCCCCCCTTATTATTTTACTAGGGCCCCCACCCACCGCGCAGGGGTGGGGGCCAGGGGGGGGAGGACAGTAGGTCCCCCCCCTTATTATTTTATTAGGGCCCCCACCCACCGCGCAGGGGTGGGGGCCAGGGGGGGAGGACAGTAGGTCCCCCCTATTATTTTATTAGGGCCCCCACCCACAGCGCAGGGGTGGGGGCCAGGGGGGGAGGACAGTAGGTCCCCCCCCTTATTATTTTACTAGGGCCCCCACCCACCGCGCAGGGGTGGGGGCCAGGGGGGGGAGGACAGTAGGTCCCCCCCCTTATTATTTTACTAGGGCCCCCACCCACCGCGCAGGGGTGGGGGCCAGGGGGGGAGGACAGTAGGTCCCCCCCCTATTATTTTATTAGGGCCCCCACCCACAGCGCAGGGGTGGGGGCCAGGGGGGGAGGACAGTAGGTCCCCCCTATTATTTTATTAGGGCCCCCACCCACAGCGCAGGGGTGGGGGCCAGGGGGGGAGGACAGTAGGTCCCCCCCCTTATTATTTTACTAGGGCCCCCACCCACCGCGCAGGGGTGGGGGCCAGGGGGGGGAGGACAGTAGGTCCCCCCCCGTATTATTTTATTAGGGCCCCCACCCACCGCGCAGGGGTGGGGGCCAGGGGGGGAGGACAGTAGGTCCCCCCCCTATTATTTTATTAGGGCCCCCACCCACCGCGCAGGGGTGGGGGCCAGGGGGGGAGGACAGTAGGTCCCCCCCTTATTATTTTACTAGGGCCCCCACCCACCGCGCAGGGGTGGGGGCCAGGGGGAGAGGACAGTAGGTCCCCCCCCCTTATTATTTTATTAGGGCCCCCACCCACAGCGCAGGGGTGGGGGCCAGGGGGGAGGACAGTAGGTCCCCCCCCCTTATTATTTTATTAGGGCCCCCACCCACAGCGCAGGGGTGGGGGCCAGGGGGAGAGGACAGTAGGTCCCCCCCCTATTATTTTATTAGGGCCCCCACCCACCGCGCAGGGGTGGGGGCCAGGGGGGGAGGACAGTAGGTCCCCCCCTTATTATTTTACTAGGGCCCCCACCCACCGCGCAGGGGTGGGGGCCAGGGGGAGAGGACAGTAGGTCCCCCCCCCCTTATTATTTTATTAGGGCCCCCACCCACAGCGCAGGGGTGGGGGCCAGGGGGGAGGACAGTAGGTCCCCCCCCCTTATTATTTTATTAGGGCCCCCACCCACCGCGCAGGGGTGGGGGCCAGGGGGAGAGGACAGTAGGTCCCCCCCCCCTTATTATTTTATTAGGGCCCCCACCCACAGCGCAGGGGTGGGGGCCAGGGGGGAGGACAGTAGGTCCCCCCCCCTTATTATTTTATTAGGGCCCCCACCCACCGCGCAGGGGTGGGGGCCAGGGGGAGAGGACAGTAGGTCCCCCCCCCCTTATTATTTTATTAGGGCCCCCACCCACAGCGCAGGGGTGGGGGCCAGGGGGGAGGACAGTAGGTCCCCCCCCCTTATTATTTTATTAGGGCCCCCACCCACAGCGCAGGGGTGGGGGCCAGGGGGGGAGGACAGTAGGTCCCCCCCCTTATTATTTTATTAGGGCCCCCACCCACAGCGCAGGGGTGGGGGCCAGGGGGGGAGGACAGTAGGTCCCCCCCCTTATTATTTTATTAGGGCCCCCACCCACCGCACAGGGGTGGGGGCCAGGGGGGAGGACAGTAGGTCCCCCCCATCTTTAACCCCCGCGCAGGGGGGGGGGGGGGTTATTAGGTGTTTTTTTGTTTTTTTTTACAGTGAGCAGCCACAGGCTGCTCACTGCTTACTAGACATGCCCCTACTCGCGGTATAGCGAGTAGGGGCATATTATTTACCAATACTAAGTAATCTTTACTTAGTATTAGTAAAGTTGGCTGAAAGACCAGTTTAGGTCTTTCAGCCTTTTAGTAGATAGCTCCCTGATACCGTGGGAATTAGGGAGTTATCTACTAAGCGGCTGCAAGATGCAGCCACAGCAATGAATAGGATCGGAGTTTCATTCATTAGAATGAAATTCCGATACGAACAAAGTACCGAATTGCATCCTAACACCAATGGAGAAACTCTTCTCATTCTGTTAGGATGCAATTCGGCAGTTTTGCCGGCGTTCTGTCTAAGTGACAGGACTTTCGGCAATACTGACAGGAAGCATTGTGGGAACTGGGAGGAAAGCTAGGGATCATGGGAAAATTGCTCTGACCAGCGGAAATGAAGCACACTTTGCTCCTCCGCTGGTCAGAGCTGGTCAAGCGGAGGAATCCTCCATAAGACAGAGTCCCTACTTTGTCTTATGATTTTAAAGAAAACTACAGAAGAATGGAAGAAAAGAATAACAGATCCTGAGAGAGGGGGAGAAGAGGAAGAGATTGAGGAAAGGTAAGTTCGGCATGACAGTGCCGCTTTAATGTAACACAAATTATTTGAATAAATAAAGTGATTGAAGACAATTTGCTTTTCTCCATAAACAAACCATTTTGCTCTGCCTTACCTCTCTACCGCGTTTCTCTCTTTTCACCAAAAATTCTGTAGTACATGATGTCTTGACTTTGTGTTTGACTTTAGTGCTTCACTAAGCGAGAATGATGTAAGAAGGTTCACTGCAACCATATGAAACATACTTTGTATCCAAGTTCCTAAGGATCTGATTCAAAAGGACTGATAACACTTAATAAAGGAATTATGCTTGCTCGTATGTTCTAAGCTGGATATCTCCATTTTCTTCATGTATGGTGGCAAGTAGTATGGTAAGCAAAAAGCTCCTCTCCTGATGCAAAAAGCAAGCAGGGTTGTCGCAAGTGTTTTCATAGTGAGCGAAGATCCTTGTCTTTGGGAAAAGATACCTTGTGAAATGTGTTCTCGCAAAAGTCCAACAATATTGGAGTGAAGGATTAAAATGCAATGACTCTTATAATGTATATTCCTACATGCTCCTTTTAGATTCCTAGAGGTCATACAACTACAGAATTAAAAAAACTAATTTTCAAATTGGAATCTTAATATATTAGAATGTAAATATTACTTAGCCATGCTCAAGCACAGTTGCCAATGTTCACTGATCTATTAGTGAAGCTCCAGGACTCATTTGAAACTTCCTGACTTAATGGGGTGGGAATTCCTGAGATTAACTGTGAAATTACCAGGATACCCCCCGTCTCGAATCCTCTGTCTGAATTTTTTTATTTATTTTTTTCCAGCACACTGAGATCCAAACAAATGTTTGTCTAGGTTAGTCTGTATGTGTATCTGTTTGTCAATAAAACTATAGGAAAACAGGACAAATAAAATTGGGAGATAGGAAGATCCATACATATATATGTATATATACAAAAGAAAATGGGATGGAAATAAAACAAATGATGATTTGGTATTTGATCGGGTCATCCCTGACATATAAAAAAGTAATAAATAATTCCTGAGATTACATTTTAAAAAAATAACATCATCATATTATTTTTTTTGCCATTCGTTATTGTGTGCTGAAACACATGTGAATACCAAGTAAATGATTGCATAAAGGCAAACTAGGTGGGCATCTAGTAAACTAAACTGCAGGTTATGCACTGTACTAGTTCTGGAGAACAAACTGCAGTCACATTTTATTTGGAGTATCTAGCTGAAGACCTTCAATGCAGCAAGCACTAACATTCTAAACACAATGGAGTTTACCAAATGTATTTGGTGGAGAAAGGGACACCATACTATAGTCTATGACCGTGGAGAATACAGCCAAGAGAATGCATTGCTATAGAGGGCATTAGGTAGAGAATGTCTAGACTGACCAAATTTACCATTGATTGAAGCTACTAATTTGTCCTAATAGCACACATATTATAATTGACTGGTTTTCCACCACTTTGTACCTTAGGAACGTGGTTGGTTCACCATGCTTTATTCTGCTAATAGCAGCACATAGGTATGTTGATAAACTCTGACCCTTTTAGCTTCAGGCAGATGGACCTTAAGACATGCTCAACGAGGAAATGTTGGCCCAATGTCTAAGACAGTAAGAGGTCTGTCAAAAAAAAAAAAAGCTGCAAGCCGGTTTCTGTTAGTGTTGCCTTCCGTGATGATAAATGCTGTGATATACAGTTCAAATAGAGGAAGACTATTATAGCAAAAGCATTTAGATTATCAGTGTGTTCTAAGATTATGTGTCAGTGCTGTCTGGGGCTGTTATCGCTAAGAGATGCTCCATGAAATTTGAAATGTGTAGTGGAGGAGCAGTACAAGCTTAGCTCCCTCTGCTAGGGAACAGATGTTTGATGTATTTGGGCTTCTTGCAGACTGTCATTTATTAGTCTGAAATGTAAATCATTTCAAATTTCATGCTGCCGTTATACCAAGAACTCAAATATCTTTCAAAACAATGTTCGGAATTCTCCAGTTGGCTTCGGCATACGTTTTGAAATAAACATAATTGGGATGAAGATATTACAACTAACTTCTCAAGCAGCAAAAAAATTAGTAACACATCAGAAGCCACAAAAATGTGCGGTGCAAAAAACAATGACAATGACCTTTTATGCGTGTTTTGATTAACCCTAAATAGTTCATATAGCTTTGCGTTGCATAAAGAATATTTTACTGGATTAAACTAAGCCATTTACGAGCTAAAATTGGGGTACCCAAAAGGTAGATCCCCAGAAATTGTAGGACTACAACTCCCATGATGCTTTGTAAGTCTCTGCGTGCCTTTAGAGTAGTTTTAATACATCTGGGGATCAACCTTTTGGGCACCCATGAGCTAAAATGTTGTGTGTTTTTTTTGTTGTTGTTTTTTTTTTTTTTAGGCAGGAGGGATATATCTAGCTTAGCCCAAATTAAACAAACCTTTGCTGAGCATGTTAATTTTAAATTATATACCAACACAGCCAAACTAAAAACACAGAACTTTTCCAATTTTATCTATTTTAAGGGGAAATTCTCTTTGAATTAATAAATTTAGTGTATAACCCCTATTTCAGTTATCCAGGATTCAGATGTTTAGTAAAACATGATTACATATTACAGGCAATGTTCTTAAAAAAAGTATCATTATCAATGTAATCTGTGTTATTTAAAAACGTAATACAATTTTAAAGGTAATCTATTATTAAAACATTGAAATAAAAATGATTAGCTTTTTTTAGACTTTTACATTCGTGTGTTTTGTCCTCTAACCCAATTTATTAAAATTAAGCTGTCATGAATAAATGAGTTGGGACTAAACCAATTATTTTTCCATCCATATACTACATTAACCAAATGGGGAATCTATATATAATGATTTATTTATATTTTATTTTTACTTACCCCATATTGGCTGTTGTTATGCATATGTTCCTGCCTTCTGTGCTGTCACGCATCAAAGTGATCTGTGATCCCGGATGCAGTTCAGATAGTAGGGCTCACTGTTCAGCATTCACTCATACTCCTTGAACTTTGACTCTGCCCCTAACCTTGTTGAAGTTCAAACTTCTAGTATCGTAAAAGAAGCGAAGGTCAGTAGAAAGTTAAAGAAGTTGGGTGTATAATTTTAGTCTGGTGGACATTTCAAATATCAATCTCATTTGAACGGATCCTGTAATGTCAATACATTCATAATACCGCAACAGTTTTCCCCCTCTGTTAATATAGATAAAAAAGGAGAATGATGACCCTAAGGGGTACATTTAGAGCAAGGATTGGGTTGGGCGAGGGGTTAGGGTATTTCCTGCCACTTACATTTTTACGGTAAAAACATATTATTGATCATTGCTGGGTTTGAGATTTTTATTTCAGAGCACATCAAATTGCAAAGGGAAACTCCATTAAGATTTGTTCAGCAGAACTAATCTTGAAGTTTGAGATCATCATAATATTTGATTATTATTGGTGATTATATATTTTAAAACTTCAAGGATTCATTTGCATTCCCTTGCCTATTGTCATTTGGGTGCCTGTTAATATGACAACTGTCATCAAATTTCCTCTTATTTTTGAAAGTTATCCTTCAAGAGATTACCATGTGTATGACCTCGTAAGTGTTTCTATTTGCACTTTAGTCTACGGAGTGTGCTTTGTGCAAACCCATTAGGATGAAAGAGTCTAATGATACCTAACTCAAAAGAGGAGTCCTTGAAGTCCACGTTTAAGTAGAGTTCTACTTCCCTATTTCTTTTAGTATTAGGGAATATCACCTTTGTTCCCTCTCTGAAGATGTTTTACTATTTGTACCATTCAGGGAAACATGCATTTGCCTCTGATCACTGTTCAGTTGACACATTTAGTTTATTTCTAAAAGATGTGAGATATTATACACAAGCAAGCATAATCACTGCCTTTTATATATGTGCTATTAGCGATGAATTGTTACTATCCCTTGGAAAGCAACATTTGACTCCTGCCTGCAGAACAAGAATATTCTTCATTTGTTTCTTAAAACCCCCCTGTGTTGTGTTATATTCCTTTGAAGGCCTTTGGTGACATCCTTGCGTCTATAGATGAATGTTCTATTCAGCTAACTATAGCCTCTGTACTTTCTGGATTTAGCACTGACTATGACAATTAGACATGGCTAGATCCATTATTAAAATTGTAATTCCTTTTTTCCTTCATTGCAGCTTATGTCTTATTATTAACAGCCACTGCATCAAAAAGTTGTAACAGTGAATTATAAGGACAATGAACTTGTTAATGATATTGAAATATAGATGCAGGGAGGTATAATAAAAAAAAAACTAAATTTAAAAAAGAACATGAACGTCTACCACTCTGGAGGTTCCTAACTTTATTTATTATGATGCACATTCATCATCGAGAGTGCAATCTTATAAAATATGTATTTTAATAAACAAATACATTAGTCTGTCATAACTTTAGGATTTGTCATCAATGGTGAAAGAAATTGTAGGTGTCCTGGAAAGTCCTTCTGAACCACTCTCTGACCAGCCATGGTGTTTTCTGGACTTCGATAGTTAGTGTTCGTAATTTAGCAGCTTCGCCTTCTTCAAAAGGAATAATCAGATAACACTGTACTAAACTGTACAACAAAATCAGAGAACATAACACATTCCAAAAGCTGGATACATTGCCTACGCACAATATCAATTTCAACTGATTAAATAAGCACATTATTCTTTATCAGAGCAAGGTATTTTCGCTCTCTCTCATGGGTTCAGTACTTCTCTTGCCAGCAGGAGAATATGCAATTTAACAGATCACTTAGTATCTTTCCTCGCTTTAAATATGACTAATTTCCACTATTATATGTGTGCACAAGGTTTTGTGGTTTCTTGGACACAGTCGGGTCTTTTTCATAAGACATTTTCCAGTTAATTAGACTACTGTGTTTAAAGACACTGCTGAGAGAGGTCCAAAATGAAGTCATTTACTAACTCTTGCCAGAGTGTTTTCAATGGAATAACTTATTTCAATTACCTGAAATAAACAATAAGCTTTACAACCTGCTAGCAGGTTCATTGAAGAATCGGGGGGGAAATAAGTGTGTATCTGTATGTTCATACAGACAGTGCCCTCCACTAATATTGCTGTGAAAAATTGCTTCTACTCTTTTAACCTTTTGATCTTTTGTTCAAAAAATATATAAACATACTCTGCTCTCATGAATATCAAAAAATTGCAAACACGACACAGCTTGATCTAAAAAATGTAACCTTCATGAAATATATAGGTGGCACAAATATTGGCCCCCTTATAAGTCATATGAAAAAATATATATCTGAAGTATATTCCCATTGATGTTTTAAATTGTTCATATTTATCAAGGGTGTCAATATGAGTGGAGGGCCCTTTACATTTAAATATGTATACAAACACACGCATTAATATGCACAAAGAGGATTGATAAACATTTAATGAAAAATTAGTTAAACAAACTCATTTTCCTGAAACTATATCATCCTTAGGGTCCCCCGACCCTCAGTGCCCCCCTCCCGCAGGGCTGAAGGGGTTAAAACCCCTTCAGCCACTAACCTTTAATCGAGCGCCGGGCTCCCTCGGCACTGGTGACCTCTCCTCCCCCCTCGACGTAAGCTCCCAGAGCCGCGCGCACATTAAAAATGCCCATAGGAAAGCATTTCTCAATGCTTTCCTATGGACGTTCTGCGTGCTCAATGCGATTTTCGACAGCCACTAGAGGCTGGATTAACCTTGCAATGTAAACACACAGCAGTTTCTCTGAAACTGCTACTTTTACAGCCGAAGGGTTAAAACCTGGGGGACTTTGCACCCAGAGCACTTCATTGAGCTGAAGTGGTCTGGGTGACTATAGTGGTCCTTTAAAATATCAATTTTAATGACAAATTTTGATATTCATTTAGGTCTGATCATAGTTCAGCAGTGTTCTGTGTAAAACCACTGTTCATCTTGATTGCATGAAAAACACAATTTAGGTGTAGTTGTAATTACAAAAGTAATTGGTCTGATTTTCCTCAGAAATTCGTTGCACTCTGATTTTAAGTAGTGTGGGCTGTGCATGTCTTCATTTAACTTTAAAACCTGCTTGTAAAACACATGGAGACCTTCCATTTACATATTAAGTGCACACGAGTGTATATAAATCATATAAAGATCCTAGCTGTGGAAAATTAATCCAGCTAGCATCTATTGCAAACTGTAAAGTGAGTGCAAGACCCTTGTTCTTCCTGAATTTATTCCCCCTATATCTCTTACACTTGTACAAGATGGATGGAGATACCAAGAAGACACCCCAGTTCTCAATTTATGTCCTTGTAACCTTTCAGATAGAACATCTGGACCTGCAATTGCAGTCTTAATAGCATGGAGAACTGGGAGGACATGGGAGCATTCTGAAGAGCGAATTCAGATTTATCTCGACTGCACAAAAAAAAGTACGTTGAAAGAAAAAAAAGTAAAGATAAATTACACATAAGTTAATTATTTCAATCTCTAAAGAACTTAAATGCAATGCACAATGACCAATAAACATGTGGGAAACAGGGAAATAACAGAACTTCACAATTACTTGTGGGTTTGAGTCAGGGATGGGCTAGGGAAAAAAATGGCCATGGCATTTAAAGGCCAAGCAGCCTAATATGGCAAGTGGTGGGTGGAGGTGGGGCCAGAGACGATAAGTGTTGTGTCACCACAAATGGCCGCACACTTCCGAAAATGGGCATGCCAGTTTGATGCTGCTGCAGGGCAGTTCATATGCAGTGCACTGATAAAGAGTTCTGGAATAAGGGAAAAGCTCTGTGTTTGTTTAGTGCAGAGCAAGCAATTTTAATGGCACTCATGTCATGTGTTTGCTGGTGACTTGTCTCTGGTGTCCCCATAAGTAGAATATCAGAGGATAAAACAAGTACAGGGCAGGTGGAGGTGTTGTGTGTGTATAGGGAGACTGCCTGTGATTATTTTTATGTCTGGAGGCTGCTTTTGAGGTCCCGTTTTTGGAGGGAAGTTGCCTGTAGGGGGAAAGTGGCAATATAAAAAAAAAAGTAATTGGAAAAAAAAGCTAACCTATAATCCCCCTTGCATGAGTCTTACCTTGGGTCAGGGACAGGAGACTCATGAGCCCTGGTGGTCCAGTGGGAGATCCTGCTTCTTAGCACCCTGCAGGTGCAGGCAGCTTCTTCTGGTGGTGGTGAAAGTATAAGGGTGTTGCCATGGTAACCCAAGTTATCTTACCTCCTTTTTAAGTCTCTCCACCAGGAACTTTTTGTGTGATTTTGTCCAATGACCAGTCCGGTCCTGATTGGATGTAAGTTAAACCTAAATGAGCATGAGGTTAAGGTGGGTCATATGAAATTGATAGCCAAATGACAGCAAGTGGCAGCTTAAGAAAAAAAAAATTGTTTTGTCTTGTGAAAGGTCCCCAAGATAACCTGCTAAGAGGTTTTCCAAACTGTCATTTGGGGTATATATATATATGTATATAGTAGAACATTTTAATGATATATATACCAAACTTTAAGGTTTTAATGTTTAAAAACATGAAAACATTTATTGATGTTGACAATAAAAATGTCACCTTAAACTTTCCTTCCACATTGTGCACTGCTACTGATAAGTATAAAAAAATATATACAAATAAATATAAAGAGAATGTTTGGCTGCAAAGCACACAGATACATGTACAAAATTAAAATGCATCTTTTCTGCCAATATTTTCTTGGCCACTTTGCCAGTGCAGTGTAAACTGTTGGCTCTGATCCTTTACTAAGTCAGACATGAATTCTCAAGTGGATTCATTTTCATTCTTTCGCAAAATGAAGGGTGCATGGAAAAAAAAAAATCTTTGATTCCATGACTCAATCTATAACTGCTAATTTTGCACAGCTTTTTCTATTGTGGTCACTGGCGCATCAACCAGACAATACAAAAATAAAATAAATAAATACATAAATGAATAAAACGATTTCTTCTTATGCATCTGACTGAGTGCTCATTTTAGGAAGAATGCATTATATGAAGTGACTGGGCTCACACATGGAGTAATCTCATTAGAGAGTAAATGATTAATGGACATCACACCCTTGTTCGGTAATTTGCACGCGATCAAGTTCCTGAGTTTTTTCTCTTTAAAGCATATCTATTATCTGACAGCCTGTGCATTTGGTAATTATACATATTGTCATCCTGTCATTATGCAATCTATTTATATGGTGTAGTGCAATGTGGCAGCCAGCAGCCGTAGCAGAAGTTAGAGAAGGGTACTCGTTAGAATCATAAGGGCATGCTAAATTCCCAAATAAGTAAAATGTAATAAGGAAATAGGCAATGTTGATTATTTCATTGGATAAGGAACGCAAGTCTTAGGGCACTCACTTAGTAAAGGCTAGCTACATAACAACACATCTTATTGCAGATAAATTTTAGGGGACGATACATTGATGAAAACCTTCATCACCGAACATTATTTGTCCCTGGAAATGTCTCTTGCTTAACAATCTTTTAATTAAATAATCATTATGAAACACTGAAAGAACATTCCAAGCAGCTGGACAATCACAGGTATATTAACACTTAAGGTAAAAAAAAATGTTACCTGCTTAAAGTGTATATTGTATAGTTATGGATATTTTGCAAAAAAACAATATTAAAAAATAAGTTGCCCCAGTAAGAAATGAAGGTTGGAGAAATGAATGGGTATAATCATGTGCAGTAGTGATGGTTATGCGTATATTGATATCAAAATAACTGAACCTTGAGCTACTGAGGTCTATTGAGTACATGTGCTACGATGATGTAATGATTGTCGGTGAGCAGGTTTGATATCACTGGTATTGCATGTTTGTATGGGGCAGCAATGATTGATTGATAATGTGAAAGAGTAGCAACAAGCAATATTTTTTTTTATAAAATGTTATAGTTGCACAGCTGTTGTAATGCATTATCTATATAATCTATAAACAGAGGTAATTCTCTATAAATCAGTTGCAGATTTCATTATTGATCACTTATTTTTTTGAATTTAGAAAATGTAAAATACCCCTAATGTTTCTCTTTGCTAATATTCATACTTGTTTTTGTTTTTTTAAACTGATTATTAATCTTATGGACATCAATCTGTAAAAAGCTCCAAGAGAGTATTAATCTATCATATCAATGTAACAATATTAAGGCAGTTGGCCACTGGATGTAACGTGACCATTTTTGGAAAGCAACGGGCACCAGGTTTGCTCCTAGATTAAGCCAACTTAGTAGAGCCTTCTCAAAAGATCTACATATATGGTATATGGATGTCATAACTAAGAAGGAAACATATTATTCCTTTACAGATTGCAAGGTAAGACAATTTTCAAAAACCCATCACAAAAGTCTTATTTTCTTAAGTACTAATAACTGGAACATTGTATTCACTTCTCACTGGTGAAAAACATCATTTTTAAATTCATCAATTTTTATGGAAAGGAACACCAATGTCACAATGTTTTTATAAGTCAACATTTAACATGAATAATAAAAATGAGCCAGCTAGCTGACATTGGGGACTTGAACGGGGACACTCACTTCTCTGGAATTTAAACAACTGAATAAAATATTGAAAATCATTTATGACTTCTTTTAACAATTTTTCATGATCTTAATTTTCCTTTAAATTGATATCAAAGATATAAAGGCAAGCAAATAAGGAGGAGACATAGAAATGTTGTTTCATGTCTCATCTTTTCTATATGTTCTATAAGTGTTCTCTATGCCAATATGCAGGTTTTAACAATAATTAACAGAGAGCTAAGATGAAGGCATGGTTTGCACACCTCGTAAATGCATAGTTAATATGTAGATAAGTAAAAATCATATTAAAAAAAAAATCAGAAAAGGTTACACTTATATTTTTAAATTAATTATGTACTTATTCGATTTGGGCACAGTGGAAAAATCTGTCTCGGCCAAATCATTTTTCTGAAAATAGAAACACTCAAAGAGAGATTATTTAAAATCCAGTGCCGGGAGAAGCTCCTGGTGCTACCTTTCATGGCTTATTTGATGTCATATCTGCCTTTGTGCAGTCCAATTAAATGCTCCTCAAAGACAAGAAATTGATTGGACCTTTCTAACTGGCCCTGAGTGCATGCTCTAGTCAGTGAGTGACTCTAGTCAGTGAGTAGAGAGAGGGAGGAATGGAGTGAGAGAGGAATGGACCAGGGAGGGTAGAGGGTATTTATATACCAATTTTTCTGACAACAGGTGTACATTTTGCACTGAATTCACATTAGGCAATCTGATGCGGGGATGCAACTAGCCCCCAGCACAAAAGTGCAAATATCTTTGAATATACAGCATTTCAAGCAAAAATGCTGCACATGCAGACTTCTACCACTATAACTGCTTCTAAAAGCAGAAGAGGTCATGGTGGTTGAAGTAGTCTTTTAAATCATTTTGATTTTAAATGTTTTGACTTTCTTTTCACTGGATCACCAGAGAAAATGTCTACTTCCAGCCACTTATATAAAACACATAATAAATACTTAAATGTTCAATAACTGTAATATTGTTAATCATTCCTATCACGGCATATATCGTTAACCATTTTCTTAACCATGGGCGAGTTACACTGGTGACACACAAGAGTTTGCCCATATTGCTTCAGCATGGTTGCATTATGTTGCATTAATTTCATTTACATTTGCATTTACATTTCTAACTCTTTTACATTTTTCTTCTTCAATTCATTAAAAGAAATCATATCAGTTTATTGATCCCTTTGAATGTAGTAAAATTGTGGTCTTGGCATAATGATGGCAGCGAGGTTTAACTATCCAAGTGAAATAATGTCATACACTATTTATCTTTGGTACGAAGGAAATTAATACCAGTCTGCCAGACACTCGGAAATGTCTCTGTGGAGCTCTAAAGTGGCTGGGAATTAACTTCTGGGTTTTCCAGACATATTGGCTTATTGTTGTACTTAAGGAGAGTCTGGGAATTCTGTTTTTAGAGCAACAGGAACCGCATCAGACTATTTGGAACTGAATGGTTCATTAACGTGTTAAATATATATCATCTTGTTACACATTCTCTCATACTTCCTAAATTAAGTTTATATCTCATTTGTGTTTAGGAGGTGAGATTCTATTTAAAAAGCTGGTAAAACATTACACAATAGTAACTTAGTAATGGAACAATATTCATTGGTTATTAATCTATAATACAGCACTTTGTTTTGCATGGTGTTTTTTTACCTTTTGTGTCTACTTAAAGAGTGCACTCTTATGTGGCTCTTCTAGGCCAGTATATCTAAAATTCTTCAAAAATGGTAAATTAGAATATATATTATTTACATTTTGCATAATTTATCAACTGCCAATTTATTGCACAGGGAACAACAGCAAGCTTTAAATAAACCTGTTCAAGTCTACTACTAAAACACAACAGCATGTAAGAGGAAAGGCATATTAGACTCGAGGGTTTGGTCCAAATTTAAATTTCTCCTTTCAAATTTACAAATTTCGAATCAAACATCATCCGAATTCAGAGTTAACTAAATAGCACAATAGCGGGCTGTTTGTGTTGATTTTAAATTCAGAATTGGTTTTGTGTTGGCTAATGCTAAAAGCAACTGTCACTTAGTGGCTATTTTACATTTTGAGAACCTTCTTTTTAGGATTTCCCCTACAATTTTTGGATTATACAAAAGTGTTTTAATCAAAGTCAAATTCAAATCAAACTGAAGAATTTTCTACCAAAATTCTTCACGACTGAAACATTTGGCAAATCCAAACCATATCGATTTGAAAGAACCAAAGATGTTTGCTACGTACAAATCTAATGCATATTGACAACGTTATTTGCACACTATCCAAAACACCTATGCATATTTAAGGGTGATATTATTCTTTTTATTGTGTCTATCAGTTGGAGTAATTAGCATATGTGACTGCATAATGATTCCCTTATTTACATAAGGGGTTGTAATGCAGCTAATCCTAAGTGTGCTTCTGGACTTGCTCAAGGCACACATGGCCATAAGGTAGACTTGTACAAGTGGATATACGCCCACCAATGTAACTATAAGAAAGTGGGTAAAGTAAGGTTAGAACTGAGGAAGCCGATTATACTGGCAAAACGCGTGATCGCACCCTGATGTCTACTACACTCTATCCCCCGGTACGATCAAAGCATTGCTGGAAACCTCACATAACTGGCAAGTGAGAGGGCGTCATGGTGGAAAGCTGCAACCATATGGCTATATACTGTTAAGCCCACCACAACGTCACAGCTTGCCTTCCAACCATCCCGATTTTGCTGGGTGAAATCCTGTTCCCTGCTGTCCCAACAATTAAAGCACATATCAAAAGATGTGCCCTATGTTCAGGGAACTATGACCCTGCATTGAGTTCTGAAGCAGTTCTCCCTGCATGTGGTGTCCTTAGTGGGCCACCCTGTGTAATGGACAGACAGCCTCGTTTGTGTTAACACCAGGCCAACCAAACATTAACTCAGGTAGACCTGCCTTCTTTCCTGGCAGTCCAGCCATTTTGGGGGCAGAGCTAGTGGCGCAATTATGTCACTGGCCCAGCTCACTTTAACTCCCTCCAACTGGTGTCCTGATTCTCAGGACCCTGGAGTTGGGAGCTATGTCACAGTACCCCATTTTTATTAAAACCCACACAAAATATCATTAGACTTGAAGGAGAAGGAAGATACATTGGTGGAATTCTAGAAATAAACAACAAATACAGGAACCAAAATATGATTGCTATCATTAATATAATGCATACAAAAATTGTTTAAGTCCAGTTTGACATATCTTTGTAATAGTATTAGGAGTATAACTGAGATCTAGCTCTCAGTATATGCCTTTAAGACAGATTTTCTAAAGTGCTCTCTCTTAAAACAGTATTGTTTGTCTGAGAACTATCTTCAGCAGTCTATTTTTAGATAAGAAGAACCTTACGACTGAGGCTCTTCCTAAAATTTAATTTAGAAAAAAAAAAACTACCTAATTTCAGGTTTTGTTTTTGCTTCACCTTTTTAATGGTCTTATTTTGATTGTAATTTTATTACTAATACAGGCAACATATACAACAAATACTGATAGCAACTAATACTGGTTTTGTTGTCTATTGAGGCATAGAGAAGCAGAATAAAGGGTGAATAATGGGGTGATGGGGGTAGACTAAAACACACACAAGTAACATGACGTTAAAGATACATTTAAAGAAAATACAATATAGATAGCATAAGGGTGGAATGTGTATATGTTTCTTAAATAAATAGGAGGGAATAATATATATATATATATAAATAATAAAATAAGAGAGGATCTTACTTTTCATAAGTACCAGTGTCATAAGGCAATTTTTAAACTTTAGGCAAAAGCTACGAATTGAAATTACAAAACACAAGAAGATAGTTTATGGTGCAATAATGACTGCAATAATAGATGATTATATGTAAAAGTGGCACTTTTTTAATTTTACACGTTTCACAGTGTTTTGTATTTAACTGTTCCACCCACCCCATCTGTGGGTTGTACACAGACGTGTTAATTTTAAGTCGTTTACATAACACATGCTATCAGTGACATCAACCTTAACCCCTTCAGGACCGGCCTGTTTTTGCGATGTTTGTACGTTAAGGACCAGAGCAGTTTTAACACTTTTGTGGTGTTTGTGTTTAGCTGTAATTTTCCGCTCTCTCATTTACGGTTCCCATACAAGTTATATATTGTTTTTTTCACGACAAGAAGGGCTTTCTTTACATACCAGTATTTATATTATGTCATATATTGTATTTAAAAAAAATAATAAAATATGGTGAAATATAAAAAAAAAAAAATGTTTTTGGACTTTTACTTGAAAAATCTTTTACTTATCTACAAAAGCTAATGAAAAAAACTGCTAAATAGATTCAAAATTTTGTCCCGAGTTTAAAAACACCCAGTGTTTATTGCTTTTTTTGCAAGTTATAGGCCTATAAATACAAGTAGGAAATTGCTGTTTCAATATATATATATTTTAAATGTATCAATAGTGACATTGTTACACCGTTATCTGTCATAAATCCCCGAAACACACCTAACATGTACATATTTTTTAAAGTAGACAACCCAGGGTATTTAAAATGGGGTATGTCCAGTCTTTTTTAGTAGCCACCTAGTCACAAACACTGGCCAAAGTTAGCATTTATATTTGTTTGTGTGTTAAAAATGCAAAAAACGCTAACTTTGGCCGGTGTTTGTGACTAAGTGGCTACTAAAAAAGGCTGAACATACCCCATTTGCAATACCTTGGGTTGTCTTCTTTTGCAAATGGTATGCCATCATGGGGCTAATTCTCATTCCTTGGCTACCATACGCTCTCAAAGGCAACCTAACCAATCTGACAAATTTCAATAAAAAAAAAAAAGTAAAATCAAGCCTTATATTTGACCCTGTAACTTTCACAAACACTATAAAACCTCTACATGTGGGGTACTGTTATACTCAGGAGACTTCGCTGAACACAAATATTAGTGTATCAGAACAGTAAAATATATCACAGCAATAATATCCTCAGTGAAAGAGCTGTTTGTGTGTGAAAAATGCAAAAAACTTCACTTTCACTGACAATATCATCGCTGTGATATGTTTTACTGTTTTGAAACACTAATATTTGTGTTCAGCGAAGTCTCCCGAGTAAAACAGTACCCCCATGTACAGGATTTAGGGTGTCATAGAAAGTTACAGGGTTAAGCACAGTGCTAGCAAATTAAATTATCTGGACTTTTGGCCTGGGTTGGCAGGCAGGTCCCTCAAATTGCAATCATTAAAATTACTTAATTAGGTAAAAATATTACATAAATATGCACGTAGAATTTTAATATATATACATATTTATATATTTGACGTCTACGTGTATATTTATGAAATTATTAATGTAATTTTGTATGTGGACATATGTATATTTCGTATTATTTTTATTTATTTATTTATACATAGATATATATATCATTACATTCTAAGTGTATTTTGATATAAATATATATATATCAATATCAAAATACTGTTAGAATAAAATTGAATATATATATATAATTTTTTTTGAATTATTAAAAATTATTTTTATTTTTTGTTATTTATTTTTATTAACATATTATTTGTATTTTATAATAATATATATATACCATATATATAGTTATTATATATATTGTATATATTCGTGTGTAATTTAAATATAAGTGTATTTTTATATTAATATACGTATATATAAATATAAAAATACACTTAGTGTGACATTATATATATGATATATATACATATATTATATATAGGTATATATAGATATAATACATGTATATATATCATATATATATACACATATTATAATTTTTTTTACACTGATTTTTTTGTTTAACACTTTATTTTATGATTTTTCACTTGCAGGGAGACTGCCTGTCAGCACAGACAGTCCCCCTGCAGGCAGATACAAAGACCCCTATTGCGGTCATGTGATCGAGTGATCACATGGCCGTGGGGTCCTGATCTGCCGAGGGGGGATTGCCCGGGCAGACAGGCAGTCCCCCTGGACCGGGAGGAGAGCTGATCGCCGCCGTGGGACCGACGGCGATCAGGTAAGTTGCCCAAAACCGTTATGACGGTTCAGGACCGTCAGCGGTCCAAACGCACGTTTTACCGCTGACGGTCCTGAACCGTCAGCGGTCCTTAAGGGGTTAATCAGTAAGAATGTTATAGAGATACCCACACTGCTCAGTATATGCTTTCTGCTCTAACGTTATATACATAAATACTACTGAAGTTTCCTCAATGGTGTGGCCTCTGATTAGCAGGTATCATAATCGGAATATTCCCAGTATATGTTGGTTGATTTTGTTTACAAGCCAACCAAGTCCATAGCTATCTTTTTAACTGAACAGTTATAAGTATTAACATAACCTATAGACTGTAAGCTTTTTGAGCAACCTATTGTTCCTGTAAGTTTTCTTGTGATTGTCCTATTTATAGTTACATCCCCCCTCTCATAATATTGTAACGCACTACGGAATCTGTTGGCGCTATATAAATGGCAATAATAATAATAAATAATAATAATAACCAGAATTAAGAATACTTTAAATGACCCTGTAACTGACACTTAGGAGGCACAATGGGTGTTCAGTAATAAATGTATCCCTGTACAATTTCTTCTGGAGTTTATTCCTTGCCTACACTGTGTTTCTCTCAACCATCCCGATTTCTGCATTACTGTTCCAATTTTTAAGTTTTGTCCTACTGTTTTAACTATGTTACGTGGTGTCCCACTTTTGTAGACACCAGGGAACTGTCCAAAAAAGTGTAGCACAAGCTCATCCTTAGACACACATGTGCTATACTCAGGGCTCTAGAACCTTTCAGAGAGCACTGAAATAGTGATTTCTGCATGGTCTTTTCTCAATGGGCTGGCCTGCTCGATCGTCAGGCAGTTGGTGTGCCTTCAGGACAGGCTCACCTGTCAGTAGTTTTGTCGAACACTGTTTTTGTTTTAAAGCAGGCATGCCTTTTTGGGTGGAGTCAGTGCCTCAATTGCATCACTGCCTCACCCATTTACCCCACCCCTCTTACCAGTGATCTGCTACCTGCTATCTGCTACCTGCTTCCGATGTTGTGAAGTATGTAAAAGCTAGATGCAAAAGAGTGGTGTGATGGGTTGTGACGGTGACTACCCTCACAAGTGGATTATTTTGGAACTTTATCTACTCATTTATGTTTGTACCCTTTTTCTTAATATCACACAATCAATTTGCAAGTTAGAAATTGAGGAAATAAATGGGAATTCTCAGAGTTTAAATCTTGTTTTTCTAGATTTATAGATTTTTCAAAGCTTCCCATAGTGACTAAATGCCATCTGAGTTCTCTCGTTTAGAATGAAAATCAGTTTTTTTAAATAAAAAATATTATCACCAAATTCTTTCACTTTACTCAAAATGTTTTACAGTGTCTCCCGGAGACCCACAAATCAAGAAATAATTTCTCCCCAGCTTGATATAATTATATAACTATCATATTTCAAAAAGTACATTCTATAGTAGAATACTGGTAGTTATGATCTTGTTTTTAGGTTCTACACTCACATAAGGAGAGTGTGCAATAACTCAGAAGTCACCATAATTCTGACTAGAGCAGTCAATTGGTAAGCAATATATGAGCATTCATGAATAATACGGACATGTTATTTATGTGATGGTCTATTGCAAGCCACTCCTCAATATGTTTTGCTGAAATAACCTCAGCTTGAAGACAATTCAGCCCTCTGTGACATCATGTCAATCACTATTTAGATTTGAACATGCTCATTTGAGGGCCTCCAGCCAGTGAAGGCAATCAAAACACAAGTAGACAAGCTTATCCATTCAGCAGACATTGCTTTTGCTTAGCAATCCATTCAAATATCATGCGGTGTGATCCTATAGCATCTGCTTCAGTCATTTTATGAGGAGGTTGCTTGCTTTTATTCATTTTTTAACTTTGGGATTATGCTATGTAGTATGATAGAGAGATCCAGCTGGATCTTGCATCTTGTCTTATCTTCTCTAATCTTCTCTAATCTGCTGTTCCCTCACTTGTGCTGTAAGCATTCTGTTAAATCCATTAATAATGAAGGCCTGTTGTTTAGTGAGAGTATTAAAGATTTCCTTTAGCATAGTTTCAACTTCAACTTTCACGTTCACCACCAGCAGTAAAAACATTCCCACACTTTGGCTTCCACCGCAAAAATGTTGAAATTTTTATATCATACACAACAGAATCTTGAAGTCTTTAAATGTTCACTTCCAAAATCACATAAACAGAACATTAACTACAGAAAATGTAACTCTCACAAAATTAAAAACAAATATTTAATGACTGTCAGGTGTCAAAACCTGCCTAAGCAAATAAGGAAAAGTCTAGAACATTAGTCTTTTCCTAATATTCATACATTATTTTCATAATGTATGCAAAGTGAAGACCTGCACTAAACTTGCATTGGCCTTTTAAACATATTCCAGGCCTCCCGACTGTTCCACTTTTGGTTGGACTTTGATATTTTGGAGTACAGTCCCACCATCCTGATTTGGTTCCATGGTGTCAAGGGCACCAAGGGACTGTTCTTGAGCAGCAGAAAGTGCAAGTGCAACATTAAAAATGTTCGTGCTCTGCAACATGCATTAGACCATGAAAGGCTTCATTGGTGCTCTCTGGGTGGCCCTGCAAGTAGGGCTCTGGGTAGGACCTGTCAGTCTAGTATAATTGATGCCAGAATGGCATGCCTCTACAGTGGGAATGCCCACCCAATTTCCAGACTGGCCCACCCATTGTGGATATTGCAAGTTGCATTATTAGTGATGCCCCAAGAAGGTCCAGCCACCCATCCTTATTCCATACCTCCCAATGTTGGTAGATAAGTATTTACCCATATGAACACTGGTATACATAATCAAAATAACATCACCCTGTTTTTTGTCTGCAGGGTACCATGTTGTCTTTAAGTATATATTCCAGGAGAACAACTTTGAAGTACTGTTTGTACATGCAGGAACACAGACAAGCAGACAGAAAGATGGACAGAGGGAGTATGGACAGACTGCGAGATAGGCAGGCAGATAACAGAGGAACATGCATTATATTTCAACAAACACAAGATATGTTTGTAAACTGTACTTATTTTTTATTCTTATAAACCTATTGTACATAAAGTTAAACTAGAATTCTATATAAGAAAAGTAATAGTAGTGTGAATCCATTGTGAGTGCCCTGCTGCTGTGCAGTAAACAGGTTTGAAGGAACAAACCCACTGCTCCGACAAATTTACTGAAATGCAAGACCGTAAAATGAAATGCCATTACTGCTGTCTTCAGTTAAACATTTGAGTTTTGACTTACAAGTGTACAAAGGGTCAGTTAAGAGTCATAGAGGTGCCAGCTCTGTTAGATTAGCCGAGTCAGAGGCATTCCGAGTGCTCATCAAACCTATTTAGAAACAGATCCATTTCTCCTATGTTTCAGACTGAAACAGAGTTAAACATGAGTTAGTTGGATGTGACAGCAAAGAAAGAGCGATTTGTGGAATCGTAAAGTCAACGGCTCTTTGAAACAAGCATTGACTTCATTGTATGGTGTGAATCCTACAGATAAAAAGAAAAGCATGTAAAAAAACACCAAAATAATGAAAAAGCTCAGTACACAGTTACCAGCTCAGTATGTCTCCAAAAACAAGGCGATTGTGGCATTGGGAGTTGAACTTCCTTTTGTCCCTTCCACGTATGGAGGTTTTGAATCTATTCAGTGTAAAAAAATGTGCATAGAGAATGATGCTTAAGGTACACAAAGTAATTTCCATGACACACTGTTTTGTTTAACTGCTCAGTCGATGCCTCAGTTATCTGCTTAAAATGTAAAGAAGAAAGAAAGATATGTAATAATAATTATATCTGACCAACATTGTTCTATGCAGAGAATGTATCTAAAGCACAGTCGGCCAACAGGTGGTCCACCAGATAAATATAGTCTTTAAGGATTTATTTATGGCTTCCAGCCTTCCTGAATATATAATGGGATCCATTGCATTGTATAATTTAGTTAATTGGTTTTGGTTATCTGTTGATTCTTCTGAATGAAACATCTAAAGGTATGGCTTGAACTTATAGTCCTGAAAATAACAATCACTTTTCAATATTATAGGTTTCCTTCTATCAATGTGACCGCTGCCCACCCCCCTTTGCTGATAAAAAATAAAGTTAAACTTAATTTACTCACCACATTTCCATTGCCAAGACTCCTCCGCTGCAGCTGCCCACTCCTCCTCTGAAGACGTCAACATACTTGCTGAAGTCTTCTGAGGTCTTGTCCAATTCACTGTTTTTAATAGAAGAACATGATGAGAACATGATGAGGTGATGAGATACACATGCTCAACCGAGCGCTGTGCTCCTATGGGATCAAATGCAATGAGCAGCATTTGATCCTATGACTTAGTTCGACTTGGTTCTGGAGGAGGAAGGTTGCTGTCTAGTGGCTGCTGTGTATGTTGCTAGATGTGCATATTGATGTTTCTATGAAATGGTAATGTTTTATATTGAAGGGCTAAAATGACTTTTGTGGTGCTTTAAGAATTAGCCTTCATGTATGACCAGGATTTCTTATGCTTCAGGTGACACATTTTAATATAGTTTATATTTTAAAGGATAGGTCCCTCAAATATTTTACATAGTAAAACAAAATCTGCACCAAATAAGTACTCCTACTTTTGCTTCGGAAGTACACAATCATTGGCGGAACTACCGCGGTCACAGGGGTTGCAGCTGTGACCGGGCTCATCACTCCAGGGGGCCCGGTCCCCCTGTGGACCCCTGTAACTGGGGTACCCGCCAGCTGTGTAACGCGGCCCTGGACCGTGCAGTGTAACCGCTGGGGCCGCACGTTCATGGGTCCATCAGGGGGTCCATGCTGTTAGGGCCACCCGATGGAAATTAATTTCCAGGTGACCCGGTTAGCGCATGTGTGTATGTTTGTATGTATGTGTGTATGTGCATGTCTGTCTGTCTGTATGTGTGTGTGTGTATGTATGTGTGTGTCTGTATTTCTATATGTATGTATGTGTATCTGTATGTATGTATGTGTGTGTTTGTATGTCTGCGTGTGTATGTGTGTGTGTGTATGTGTATGTGTGTCTGTGTGTATGTTTCTGTGTGTGTGTGTGTGTGTGTGTGTGCATGTGTGTCTGTATGTGTGTGTGTATGTCTGTGTGTATGTGTGTCTGTGTGTGTGTGTCTGTATGTGTGTCTGTGTGTGTGTGCCTGTATGTGTGTATGTCTCTGTATATGTGTGTGTGCCTATGTGTGTGTCTGCATGTGTATCTGTTTGTCTGTATGTGTGTGTGAGGGGGGATTTATGGGAGGGGGAGAGTAGATGTATGGGGATAGATGAATGGGGGGCCCCAGGGCAATTTTCGCACCGGGGCAACGTGATTTGTAGTTACGCCTCTGTAGACAATTAACATATTCCTACCAAATCCCATTAACTCCTGAAATCTATACAGTGTTGACAACCCTTACTGTACGATAGAGTAAACATATCACCATATGAAAAGTCCTGTACTTTGTTAAAGTGTAAGTTACGCAAACTGGTGATTCTTAGGTCAGTCAGACCTGTTAATGCATTACAAAGTAACAAAATATTTCCAAAGTTAAATGCTTG
The DNA here is from genome assembly GCF_036172605.1 of Pelobates fuscus. Classification (NCBI taxonomy): domain Eukaryota; kingdom Metazoa; phylum Chordata; class Amphibia; order Anura; family Pelobatidae; genus Pelobates; species Pelobates fuscus. Next base: position 25,310,310 of record NC_086328.1, read on the forward strand.
TTCTCCCTGTGGAATCAATATTAAATTTATTAACAGAATAGCAGCAAGGCCTCCAGACTGTGGTCAATCTAAATTCACCATAATGAAAATGTTTAATAAGTATCATATTACCTAGCAACCTAGCAATTTATCTACCCTGTACCCATTATCTGGCATTTACACAAATATGCAATGGAGAACTGAAATAATTAAAGGAACACTATAGCATGTCTCCAACTGATCTATACAATTTACATATGGAGTATCACTATATAAGTATAACTCCATAGGTATTTAATTTTATCCTTTTTTATCTATTTTAGTTCTTATAGAATCAGCACATCACAATCCGTGTCTTGCCAATGCTAAACAAAACTGGTTTCAATGGAGCTCTGAGTCACATGATGATTCACATACAGTAGAATTTCCTTCACAATGTTACAACCCATTACTGAAATGCAACAGGATTAGGATAATGCCCAGACAATGGCTGAGGAGGTTTTATGAGCTAGTTCCTTCACATTTAGGTGATGATCCTTTGACTAGACTAGAAGTGTACACAAGCTAGCAACTATTTAAAAGGGGAATTTCTATTAACCTTTTTCACAAGATGCTTTGCTGTTCTTTTTTTCAATTTGTTTTTAAACGTTTAGGAAATGGCATCACAATCCAGATCAGACAAAGTAAAGCAAAGGCCTACACTGCAAATCAGGGGGAGAAAAACAAGCATTATTTAATTTCTCTTCTTTTCTGTATGGTTTCTCCATGCTGGCTAACTTTTTCCATGTATGATCCCTCCATACCGAGTTGGAAAGGACAAAGCTTATAACCATGATTGGCAGGGCATATAAATAGAGGCACCCACTTACAGGATAAAGAGGTGTTCATTAAATGTAAAACTTGCATGGTTATAAATTGTTGGAAAAATTAAAGGGGAGTGGTCACTTCATTTAATTAACATGTAGTATGAGGTGTGATATATAAATTTAAATGTTGAAATCCACACCTCTTCATCTTGCAGCTGGGCACCTCCACCTTAATTTCCTTTCATTCATTGTTATAAGCTCTGTCCTTTACAACTGGCAATATATATAGCGCTGGATGTGGTGAAGTTGAGTTGGCTCGACAGGTGACGCAAGTGTTGATCTAATGAGGAAACTATATATGAGGTGGCCACGAAGGCTATAGAAACTATTGCAGAGGAATTCGTAGACTAAACACATTGAGCTTTGGATTACTGCAATCACTTCATTGGTTGTATGAACTCTGTTTGAAGTTTCCAATCAAGAAACTGGGACCTACGCTCTTCCATTGAGAATCTGGTGGGTTAGTTGTGTCACAGATTGGGGAACTGATGAGGTCTTGAGGTCTTTGTGGCTTTAGTGCTCTTTGCACACAATATGTTTTGTGCTTCTGGTTTTTAATCTATTAATTTATTGTTATTGTTTCACTATATATAATGTTTCTATTTCTCCTCTTCATTTTCATCGTATGCCCTGTCTGTGTCTGGAGTGAACTGGATTGTGATGTAATGTTTGATATACATTTTAAAGAACAATTTGTATCACTTAAAAAAGTCAAGTTTATAAGGTTACTCCAACCATATTTCCTGCCATTTTATTTTTAATCATAATTTCCGATCGGGCATTATTTTAGGAGCCAACAAGGTTGTGAACTTTGGGAAGGTGGTAGGCTGTTTGATGGCTTACAACTGTGAATAATTCTCCATAATTTCACTTAGGATAGATGCATTTTTAATAAAATATTGATTCATTGTAAAGTATAGATGTGACCTGATGTGCACTGATCCTAGAACTAAATTAATTATTGGGAAAATATTTTATGAATAAGTAAAATTGAGAATTAAAAATGTGGCCATTAGTTTTTTTTTAAATTAAATAACTATAAAATAATTATGCAAGCATTTACATTTTTCAATATAGTATATGTAAAGATTTCTGCTTGTGCCATACATAATGAAGGTCAATATTTTGATTTTTGAGAACCCTGCTCTCATAAAATATGAGGGTGAAATCTGTGTCTACCACTCAAAGGACCTAAAGGCAGCTCAAAGGGCAGAGGGGCAAAAGCAAGTCAATCATCGGGTCAAAGGTTACCACACTAATTTGTTAACATGTCCCTTGAATAGAATTAATGACAGATCAATATGCCTTTCTGCTACAATGCTAATATTACTTTATACTCCACAGAGGCCTACATTAAACTGCAACTTTATAAAAGATATATATATATATATATATATATATATATATATATAAAATCGAGGACATTTCGTATGCATTTGGTATGCATGTAGAGTGAATTTTTTTAAATATTATTTATAAAAAAACACCTTAAAAGTACAGGAAGAACAAATTTCATAATCAGAGATTTGAGATGATGTCAGATAAAATGGAGTCATATCCCAGAACTAACTGCCGGAAACTAAAACCACTAAGGGGGGAAAAGGAAAAATAACAACGTATTGCCCTACAATTACTTAATTTGCCCTTTGGGTACTTCCTGTTCATGAAGTTTCTAATGCAATCCAGCTCACTTTCTCAATTAAAAAGGAAAGTTGTGTTATTAACATAGTGGGGAGTCCTGAACGTAAAAAAAAACAACCTAGCACTTAAACAAAAGGAAGGCAGATCTCAGTTACACAACACACACCAAAACTCCAGATGTTGCTTATTGAAAAATAACTATTGCATACAGACAATACATGTCCTAGATAGCAGTGATGGTGCATATTACAAGCATTTTAATCCATCATCCCTTTCAATATGCAAATGAGCCAACGTCAGAGTGTATCAACTCAGGGTATCCACTCAGAGTCAACAAATGCTTAAAGGAGAATCTTAAACAATATAACCACTACAGCTCATTGCAGTAATTACAGTACAAGGAGACTGTGGTTGCCTTACCCATGCCCCAGATTGTGTCAAACAGATTTAAAGGGACACTCCAGGCACCCAGGCGACTTTTGCCCATTGGAGTAGTCTGGGTGCCAACTCCCATCACCCTTAACCCTGCAAGTGTACTTATTGCAGTATTTATAAACTACAATAATTACCTTGCAGGGTTAAGTCCTCCTCTAGTGGCTGTCTATCGAACAGCCACTAGAGGGACTTCCGGGTTCTTAAAACACAAAAAGTGTTTTAAACAATACTGGACATCCTCACGCTATGCATGAGGACCCCCATCATCGCTGGAATCCCCATAGGAAAGCATTGAATAATGCTTTCCTATAGGGAGGTCTAATGCGCGAACAACCATTGCTGCGTATACGCATTAGGTCTCCCCTGCCGGCTGACGTCAGACATCGGCACTGGATTCAGGTAAGTCACTGAAGGGGTTTTAACTCCTTCAACAACATGGTATGGGGGGTTGGAGGGAGAGGGCACTGCAGGAACCTGCAGTGCCAGGAAAATTAATATGTTTTCCTGGCACTGGAGAGTCCCTTTAAGAGGTAAGTCATTTTTATGTACTTTCTATTTAGCTTATGTGATAGACCCTGCGTCAATTGATGCTCCTAGTGCTTACCAAGGACCATCAGCACTGCACCAGGCACCATAAGCACTGCAGATCCCACGAACCGCCGCTGAATGGCTCTTGGGCCGTCCTCTACCCACCCTGGACTTACGACAAGGCTCCAGGTTCCAGTGGGTGAACCTCTCCTTCAAGAGAGAGTAGCAGGAACAAGCTCTTAAAAGAGCTTAGTGATTATAGCCATGGGGAGTATACAGAGTATAGCAGTCCCCAGTGTAGATGCAGCCATTTCCCCCACACATGAGACGAGGCTCTATGTTGAGGGTAAAACAGGAACTCAGCAGATCTGAGGGTTTACTGTTTGTTGAGCACAGGACACAAAGTCACAAAGCCAATCAGAACAGTATTGTACAGTTAGACACTCCCAGATAATGTACACAACCCCTCCCCTCTGCCTGTGATACAATTAACAAAGACAATGGACTAACTTAATTAACTCTAAGCAGAAAAAACATACATGTTTACAAACCCCCAAAAGTACCCCAAAATACAACATTTACAACATACAAAAGTTACATCCCCATTGATAGCCCCGATCTGGGTGAAGAACATATTCAAAAATCACTCGGTTCAGGGGTTCAGGAATTTCCTGGAAGTCTTATTGTTGCCCCACCGTGCACATGGTCCCTTGCCCAAAACAGTTCCATACACTCGATGACAAAAGACTGCTGGACAATTTAAGATGGTCGCCGCCATATGTTTGAAAGGGGCATTGTGCTAAGTCCCAATATGCACAAATAGTGTTTTTTTTAAAAGGCAGTACACCCCAGGGGCCATAGTCACAGGGCATAGTAACAGGGCAAGAGGCTGGCAAGCAAGCTTCTCCAAAACCCAGTGGCGAGGTTACTTTTGCCACAGCTTACTTGTGGAATTTCTCTAACACTAGGTTAGCCTGGGGTTGACTATTTTGCACTGATAGGGCCTACTTGGCAGTTTCATTCCCAGACCAGTCTGATATGGAAATATAATAGGCATCCTTGTACTGACATAAGCAGAGTCAACTTAATTTGAAATCTCCTAAGTGGTAATTACATGCAAAGCAAAGCTTCATGTCCTACATATTTGTATTTTCTCCATCAGGGGGCCAGAGCTATATATTAACTAAAGTAATAATTTCTGCAAATTCGAAATGAATTCAACATGAATTTCAAAATGTAGGTCACCATAACCAAATGGGAAAACATCTATATGTCAACTTTGTTTTTTTTTTAGGCTAATTTGGCCTTAAAGGGATACAATAGGCATCAAAACAACTTTAGCTTATTGAAGCAGCCTTGGTGGATAAATCATGCCCCTGAGTCTCACTGCTCAATTCTCTGCCATTTACGAGTTAAATATCTTTTGTTTTTGTTTATGCAGCCCTAGCCACACCTCCCCTGACTCATACAGCCTGTGCAAAAAAATGGTTTCATTTCCATTCCGATGCAAACTTACTTTACTCTTAACTCTGTAAATTAAACTTTAATCACATACAGTAGGCTTCTGCAGACTATAGCAGGCTATTAACAGAGCATGAGATAAAAACCTCTAAATTAAACAAATTGTGCAATAAAAGAGTATAAACATTAAATATCTCTTCCCAGGAAGTGTTTGGGAAGGCTGTGTAAGTCACATGTAGGGAGGTGTGACTAGGGCTGCATAAACAAAGTGATTAAACTCATAAATAGCAGCGAATTAAGTAGTAGGAATGCAGGGACATGATCTATACACCCAAACTGCTTCATTAAGCTAAAGTTGTTTTGATACCTATTGAATTACTGACAATCTTAATTCAGTGAAACACCCTGTTAGTATCTCTTACACTCTGCTATTGGAACATTTTTTAGTTATGCCTGTTTTCGTAAGCATAGCATCACATCTATAAATTACCTTTTAGCAAAGTTTGATAAGGAAGGAATTCCATAAATCAGACAAAGAGAAACAGCATAAAATGACTTACCGATTGCAGTTGTCTGTTCTTTTTCAAAGTATAATAAACCAAAGATAGGCACGGAGTGCTTCTTTGTAGCTAAAGCTCTACATGTAGGTAATATGAGGATGTAAAGATATAAAATACTTTCTCCTTAAACTCTCAGTGGGATATATGTAAATCAGAATAACAGCATTCTGAGATCTAATGTTCTTAAAGGACCACTAAGTGCACCCAGACCACTTCATCTCAGGCAGTGGTCTTTTATTTTAAACCCTGCAATGTAAAACATTGGCGTCTTGTAGATACAGCAATGTTGTGATTGCAGGCTAACACCTGTGAGAGTTGAGTTAGACTCAGGCTCTCAAACAAATGCTTCTTATTTGATTGGCGCAGCCTGACGGTTTGCTACGCAAGCACCCTAGTCTCCCAATGCGTCCCTTGTTTTTCTGTTTTGGGATTTTTTAACAGAACTCATTGTTTTCGGACAAGCTGAAATCATAAACCATAAATCACAGGAAAAAAATAGTAATGATCCGGTTTACTTTTTATATATTAAATATATAGTAATACGCACTAATTTCAACTGGAGCTGATTCTCACAATACTACATATTAAGACAATAATTACAAAAGTAATAAACGGGGATGTTTTATGCATCTTACATTAATAAAAAAAACTAAAACAAACCTATGTTCCCAAAATAAACAATTAAAGAGATAGCAAAAGCAAACAAACTCCCTCCCCCCACCCCCCGGAATACAATGCTTAGACTAAAAATGTGCCACATATCAATAAATAAAGGAATTGAGGGGGAAAACAAAGTATATGAAGATAGAGTATTTGGAAAAGAAATTAAAAAACTAAGAGTCATATAAAAAATATTATCTTAATTAAGATATTGGCACAAGATTGGCTTCTTTAAAATAGCATAACGTTCTGAAAGATTAAAAAAAAATAATTTAAAAATTAAAATGTTACAGTAAGCACATTATTAGCCTCTTAGAAATATAAGGTTGGGATATCAAACTGTAGAGCATCCAGGGAATAAAATGTGTGAAGAAATTCAGTTCTTTGGAAGTTGAAAGGGAGTAAATAGATAAGGCAGGAATCTGAGAAGAGCTCAGTGGTAAATGGACTTCTTCAAGATGAGTGTTAATGAGTGTTTGAAGGAAAAGAGCTGTATCAGAGCAGATAAAAGGGAAAGGCTGGAGATAACAATTAGGACAGAACATGAGTAGCTGAGAAAGATTTTGGCCGAAAGGATGGATGGGGAGAAAAATATTTTCTCTGTCAAACATTATTTCTGTAAAAAGTTGAGATTGATGTATGGAGAAATATAAAAAAAAATAAAAAAAAAATGTTGTTTTGACTATTTTATAAACTAAATGAAACAATTGGTCTCTCATTCAATAATGGTGTGTAAGGTACATATCGAGAAAAAATATAAAAGGTACAATATAGTGCAGATGGTTTCAAGATAATAATAAAATATAATAGAATTATATTGATAGTATCTTAAAAAATGGAACACTCACATTTAAAGGAGCCTGTATATAAGAACACTGGCTCCGTATTTTGGCTTGTGTGCTTATATGGGATAGCACCACCCGTCTCCTTCAGTGTGGGATATTCCTCAAAAGAAAAGAATGGGAGAAGCAGACCAATGTGTAGAAGGTGTTTGTAAAAGCACAATATTTTAGAAATAAATGGTGTGCTCACCTGGTCCTGAGCCTGTGGGTCCCGGCTTTAGGTATAAAGGTATTGTGCCAATTTGAATGGGGATGGCACTACCCCTGGGAAGATATTCCTGAGGTTTCCAAAAAAAAAAAAAAAAAAGGACTTGAAAGGATCTTAAATGAAAAGAAGTGAATTTATTCTAATATAAAACAAAATAAAAACACTAATAGTAAAAAGTCCTTAATAAAAAGTCCTTTAAAATAGCCAATACGCGTTTCACTCCTTACTATGGAGCTTCCTCAGTCAGCTGTGACAGCTCACAGCTGACTGAGGAAGCTCCATAGTAAGGAGTGAAACGCGAAACGCGTATTGGCTATTTCAAAGGACTTTTTATTAAGGACTTTTTACTATTATTGTTTTTATTTTGTTTTATATTAGAATAAATTCACTACTTTTCATTTAAGATCCTTTCAAGTCCTTTTTTTTTTTTTGAAACCTCAGGAATATCTTCCCAGGGGTAGTGCCATCCCCATTCAAATTGGCACAATACCTTTATACCTAGAGCCGGGACCCACAGGCTCAGGACCATGTGAGCACATCATTTATTTCTAAAATATTGTGCTTTTACAAACACCTTCTACACATTGGTCTGCTTCTCCCATTCTTTTCTTTTGAGGAATATCCCACACTGAAGGAGACGGGTGGTGCTATGCCATATAAGCACACAAGCCAAAATACGGAGCCAGTGTTCTTATATACAGGCTCCTTTAAATGTGAGTGTTCCATTTTTTAAGATACTATCAATATAATTCTATTATATTTTATTATTATTATCTTGAAACCATCTGCACTATATTGTACCTTTTATATTTTTTCTCGATATGTACCTTGCACACCATTATTGAATGAGAGACCATTTGGTAAGCTATATGTGTTAAAGCGTTCCACTTACTGGTATAAGTTCTCTGTCACTTACACCGCACTTATAATTTTAACTTTGTTTTTGTGGAATAGAGGATATTTCCACATTAGTGTATTGAGCAGCTTGATAATTATTGTATCCGTTTAAAGACACTCTGGTATACACATTCCTCTGTAAAAGGAGGTACTCTTTGATTGGTATTCATAAATGAAACAATTGTTGAATCTGTTCCATTTAGAATTATTTGAACTGCGTGGAATGTTTCATGATCCAAGACATATATATGTTTAGGTTGTTTTTTTTATGTTTTTTTGTTTTGTTTTTTTTGGGGATTTTTTCAGAGTTTTGAATTTATGAAAAATTCAATAAAATTCTAAATAATTCTAAATTATATATATATTTGAACGATTGTTTATGTCCATGTTAAGCCAGCATTCCGTGATTTTCTAAAAACCAAAATGTACATAAAGAAGTAAACGTTTTAGTTCATTGTTAGAACTTTACTCAGGACATGTATCATATATGCCCTGAGGAAAGTTCTGACAATAGACTGAAACGTTGGCTTTTTATGTAAATTTTGGATACCATAAAGGAGAAGGTTTTGAAAGAGCCCCAGAGTGCTGGCTTAATATGGACTTTTATGCATCAGTGTTGCTGAGCACCGGGTAATATTTACAGCTTTTGTCACTAAATCGGAGTGCAAAACTTATTTGAGATATATATATATTTCTATGTGTCGTCTTGCTCAGAAATGCTTTAGACTTGAGAAAGGGAGGTTCTCCCGAAAGCTTGTCATTACATTCTGTTAGTCAAAGAAAAAAAAAGGCATTGCAAGATACAAATTGTATCTGTTTTTTACATATATATATATTATAAGTATGATTAATTTTCATTTATTTTTGAAGATTTAAGTCCATGGATGATAAACATATGTTTAAGCTAAAATGAACATATTGTAAATGAATTTGGTTTTCTTCGTCAACTCCAAATACTTCTTGTGTGATCAGTTTCTCAAAACAAATCTTTGTTTATACAGACTGTAGGCAGTCAGCTCTGTCGGTCTCTGCAGGTCTGTTTGCTGAGTCAGTCTCAGTGGGGTGTACATGCAGAGGTGTAATTAGTCTTTTTTTTTTCTTTCAGGACAAATTCCAATAATTACAGTCACCAAAGGCCACATTTACATAACTAAATATTCCTGATTTAAAAATAAAAAAAAATCTATGTATATATTTATAGAAAATTAGAATAAAACTAAGCAGTGTATTTACTAAACAGTGAATTGTGGTGAAATGAACATTTAATTTTGCAATTATTTTTTAAGTTTATTGGAATTTGATGTTTAGTCATTTGACTTTGAACACATTTTAATTTTAATTTTGGGGGGGGCAAATTTATTCAGACAAATAAATTATGTACTAACATTGAAAAGTATCTACTACTCTTTTAGTAACACGATGTTTTCCACTTAACAATTCATGTTTTAAACTTGTAAATGTTTTGCTAGCAGTTAGTGCAAATTTATTTTTAAAGGTGTATACACAATTATTTGTTTTTTGTTTTTGTTTGTTTTGTTTTTTTCCTTGTCTAAGATGATCTATCCTTTTTCACAGGAGTGATTCTGAATGATACATGCCACACTGGGAGATAGTGACTTCGGACAGTTGGGTGGGGACAGGGAGATTGTTTGGTAAGGACGTAAAAGGGGTCGACCCTTCTAAAAGGGGTAGGTCCACACAGAAAGGAATGAATACATGCCTGACTGACATACAGAGGCTATGCTTCTTTCTTTCTTTCCTGCTTCTGGGGACATCATGGACCCAGCTTGAAATATAGTTTTCACTAAACTAAAATGAAATATTTGTAATTGTAATTGTAAATGTAATTCCTGACAGATTGGAAATTATGTAAAAAAAAAAAAAAATGTGCTAGACTTGTGAAAATACTTGGTGATGTTCTGGAACAAAGGGGGATTAAATTTATAATAGCGTGTTTGTGCTCAGTTTAACACCAATAATTACATAAAAAGTCTCATGTGGAAATCAGGTCACAAAGAAATATACAGGTAATCATATTATTGTGTAATGCTAGGCTTTAGTGTTAGGTTAAATATTATTGTACTATAGACAGTGGTGGAATTTATAAAGAGAGCTCCCTGGTGCAAGGATGTTTAGGGCCCCTCTATAGCCCTAATGCTAAAAGGTAGATCCTCAACTGTCGTACAACACCCATGAAGCTTTTCCAGCTGGGGTTTTACCAAACGCCCACCCTTGTGGGGCTGTGTTTGTGAGTAGTGTCTGTCTGTTTAGAGTAGTTGTGTGAATGTAGGTTTATATTTGTATGTAGTGTTGTCATTTGAATGCAGTTAGTGCTTGCATGCAGGTTTGAACACAGGAGGTATAATTGCATGTAGTGTTGATATTAGAATGTGGGGGAGTGTTTGTGTGTGGTGTTGCCATTTGATTGCAGACTCCTTATTTCGAATTGTGAGAGGTGCATTTTGTGTGCAAGGGTTACCATGTGTGTGTGAAGGATGCAGTGTGTTTGTGTAAGGGGTGCAGTGTGTGATGGATGCAGTGTGTGTGTGAGGGGTGCAATGTGTGTGAGGAGTGTAGTGAGTGTGAAGGGTGCAGTGTGTGTGAGTGTGAGGGGTGCAGTGTGTGTGAGGCATGCAGTGTCTATGAATGGTGCAATGTGTGAGGGATGCAGTGTGTGTGAGCAGTGTAGTGTGTGAAGGGTGCAGTGTGCTAGTATGAGGGGTGTAGTGTGTGTGTGACAGATGCAGTGTGCATGTGGGGTAAAGTGTTTGTATAAGGGGTGTAGTGCTTGTGTGAGGGGTGCAGTGTGTGAGAGAGGTGCAGTGTGTGGTGCAGTGTGTGCGTGGGGTGCAGTTTGTGTTAGGGGTGCATTGTGTGTGTGTGTGTGTGAAGGATGCAGTGTGCGTGAGGGGTGCAGTGTATGTGAGGGGTGCAGTGTGTGTGTGTGAGGGTGCAGTGTGTGTATGAGGGGTGCAGTGCATGGGGATGCAGTGTGTAAGGGGCGCAATGTGTGTGAGCAGTGTAGTGTGTGAAGGGTGCAGTGTGTGAATGTGAGGGGTGCAAAGTGTGTGTAGGGTACTGTGTGTGTAAGGGATGTAGTGTGTGACGGGTGCAATGTGTGTGCGAGGGTGTGTTGATTGTGTGTGGTGCTGTGTGTGAAGGACGCAGTGTGTGTGTGGGTTGCAGTGTGTTTGTGGGGGTGCAGTGTGTGTGTGGGGAGTGCAGTGTGTTTGAAGGGTGCAGTGTGTGAGTTGTAGTGTGTGTGTGTGTGTCAGGCTCAAAAGAGATTATCAGGAGTCCATTAAAACTAACTGTGAAGTGAATAGCCCTCCCCAGTAACTGGACGACACACAGTTCTGGGAGTACAAACAAACTCAGCATTTTATGCACAGACCACCATCATGGAATCTCCATTCAAAAGGTACACAAGCCCCTCTCAGGCATCCCATTGTCTGAGAGATAATTGAGTCCAAAATGAGTAACTCAATTGTCTCTCAGGTACAAAACACCTAAAAAAAATTGTCATAATTCACAGGAACCTCACAATTCGTAGATCCATGGATAGCTCAGATCTGTGCGCCCAATATATCCAAATATCAGATCTGTTCGGTAGAACCGAACCACCATTTGGGTAAAGTTCTGACCGACCGGCCACAAGACGATAGCCTAAAACAGTTCCAGAGAAATGAGGGTGACGATCGGTCAGCTTTCGGAGAACACCAACGAACGCTGCCCCTGGCTTTAAGGGAGTGTAAGCTCCACCCAGTCGGTAGTTCATATCTCGTTGTTCGTCAATTTGGTCGGGAAGAAGAATGCGCAGCGGTACAAACTCCGCCCAAGTTCGCGGACTTGTGTGGCCGAAAATAGTTCCAGGCCTTCGACGACCATGTACAGCTGCCTGTGTTTGGGAAAAGAAATGCCGCCATGAACTGGACCACCTGCGTTCACCTCATGCGAATGGCGGCCACCCAGGGAAAGCACTTGAGCTAATCACTTAATTTGTGGTTAATAGTCAGGGGAGATTGGTGTTCGAAGAGGAATAAAAGGAGAACCACACACCATCGATCCAGCAAAAGAACAAGGGGGGATGAGTCTGCTACAGGAACAGGAAGGTTGTGGTAACTATGGTGATCACTTACACAGAGTGTTTCTGTACTTTACCAGTGAGTGGCTAATCTACAAGTGGTCGGTTTCATTGCAAGTTGATGTTATATGGGCATCAATATTGGAAACTAGCCAGTAATCATTAACTGCTACAATCTTGACTTCTTAATAGCACCAGCTTCCAGCGGTTATTTAAAGATAAGGCTGAAAACCAAGCCTTCACATTTTGTTTAATTTCACCAACAGAGAAACCTCCAAAGTAACGTTTCCATGCTTTTCATGGCAAGTAAATCATTATCATTAATGAGAAAACCTTAAAACAGAATTTCCCTGTATGGTAAATTGCTGTATTTTTTTTCTTTCTTTATTCTGAGAACTCTTAGAGTTGATTTTGCAATTCACTTGCTAAATTCTGAAAGAATGGCTGATGCCTATTATTCAGCTCCTGTGTGTATAATTGAATGGTTCAAGTTGTACATTGTATTATGTGTACATTACCAGCATCTTGCAATAAAACAGCACTATTAAAATGAAAGTGTAGAAATCCATTTTCGGAAGACAAAGATAACTCTGAAAACTAGTGGGTAGTGTATTGCAGGGTGAGCTCTGTGTTGCACAGCTCTTTTAAGGATTAATCAGGGTTTATTCAGCGCTATTGAATCAATGTCCTTCTTGCCATATTATCGCCTTAAGGATCCATAATGGTTCATGGCATCAGCACTACTAGTCCTTTGAAGTCTGTATAACAGTATAGGGAGTCTTGTTTACTTACCACAAGCTGTTCTCTAGAGCACATTAAATGTACAAGAGAAGTTTTTTCAAGGACAGGTTTTGGGTCACTGGCTCATGGACTGTACTTGAATACATTCGTTTTTAAGAAAGAGACATCAAAATAAACTCATAAAAGGGCAATTTAGCTTATTTCAGAGAATCACACTCCAGGCACCAACACAACACACACTGAACCGCCACAACGTTAAAAACACCTGCCTAATATCGTGTTGGTCTCTCTAGTGTTTCCAAAACAGCTCTCATGTGTTGAGGCACTTTGAGGCCAATTCAACAAATTGAACTCTTTATCACACGCTACATCCCCAGCACACACAGACACATGCTACATCACCAGCACATACATACACTACATTCCCAGCACACACACAGACACATACTACATCCACAGCACTCACACAGACACCCAATACATCCCCAGCACTCACACAGACACACATTTTATCCCCAGTACACACACAGACATACACTTCATTCCCAGCAAACGCATAGACACATATCATCCCCAGCACACAGTTAGACACACACTTCATTCCCAATACATACACAGACACACATTTTATCCCTATCACACACACATAGAGACACTATCATTGCAGAAACATACATATTTTTTTATTTTTTTCATGAGGGGGGGCAGCATTTCACCCTTGGATCCAGGCAGCACAATGTCTTGGGCCGGCCCTGGTGTAGCAGAATACATTATCATGCTGAAAAATGCCACCAGGGAACACCATTGCCATGAAGGGGTGTATGTTGTCTACATGGTATGTGTCAAAGTGACATTCACATGAATGCCAAGACCAAAGGTTTACTAGCAGAACATTGACCAGAGCATAGCACTGCCTGGACTGGCCTAATTTCTTCCCATAGTGCATCCTGCTGCTACCTCTTCCCCATGTAAATGAAAACATGATTTATCAGACCAGGCATCCATGTTCCATTGATCCATGGTCCAGTTATGATGCAACGGTCCCCATTGAAGGTGCATTCGGCAGTGGAAAGGGGTCATCAAGGGCACTCTAACCGGTCTGCGGTTATGCAGCCTATACACAGCAATCTGTGATGCACTGTGTGTTCTGGCACCTTTCTATAATGGTCAGCATTAGGCTTTTCAGCAATTTGAGCTACAGTAGCTCTTCTGTGTGATTGGACCAGACTGGCAGGCATGACCCTGATGCAAGTTTACCGGCTGTTCTTCATTGCACCACTTTCGGTAGGAACTAATCACTGCATACTGGAAACACCCCACAAGACTTGCCATTTAGGAGATGCTCTGAACCAGTCGTCTAGCCATCACTATTTGGTCCTTGTTAAAGTCATTTAGATCTTTTCACTTGCTTGCCTATATTTTCTGCCTCCAACATGAAATTCAAGAATTGACTGTTCACTTGCCTTATATATCCCACAGGTGCCATTGTAACAATATAATCAATGTTATTCACTTCAGCTGTCAGTGGTTTTAATGTTGTGGCTGATCAATATCAATGAGTTTGATCTCTTTAGTTTTGCTAAAAATGTTTTATAAAGTTTTGCATCTTTCTGCTTTATAGCCCAGCCTTCTTAGTCATGCCCCGTCTTGTCTCTAATTGTAACATACTCTAATATCATCGAACAGCTGACAGGATTCCATCCCATAACCATTCATCATGTATTTTTATTTGTCCATTCTCACCTTAGCATGGCTTTGACAATTTATATAGATAATAAATTGCCAGTGACTGAATGCAAGGGCAGCCAGTCAGCAACTTAGCTGACACTGATCTCTAAATGAGATCTGTATACCGTCCAATCAGGAAGATGCTTTGTGAAAATAAGTATTGGTTAAGCAAAATGCTGCAAATCATTTTACTTTTTTTTTTTTTGGTTTAACCCCTTAAGGACACATGACATGTCTGACATGTCATGATTCCCTTTTATTCCAGAAGTTTGGTCCTTAAGGGGTTAAGTAGTTTAAGGACGTCCAAGGTTTAGTGAATGACCTTTGAAGTGAGACACCAATAGATAAATAAAAATGGTCTAATATCTTGTCTATAAATATTTGTAAGGTGTTCTTTAAGATTTGTGTTTGTAAAATTAAAATGTCAGGTTGCTGAACCACACTATGTGTATTAGATCAAAAATTCTATTAACTTAATTGCACCCCAAAATGTGATTATACATTGACACAAAATAACACAGAGGAACTTACAAACACATTTATAAAAATAATATCTTCTAACAAAGCTTCAATTTCCTCATCTGGCCCATGCCTAGAATGGTTTTCTGTGTCATTAAAGATGGTTGAAATTCACATAAGTTGCAAAAGGGTAAAAATCATCCTTCTGGCTTTCCTAAATGAGGCTTTCCTAAAAGCTCCACAGTTTAGCAGCAATCACCTTGTCCTTCTCCACTCTCACCTTGTTTGTAGGACTTCTTCAGGTAGATGGACTGCACCCAGCTTCACAGTAAACATTTTATCAACATCAGAAGTGTAGGAAGCTGACATCACTCTGCTGGGAACCAAACTTACAAGCTTGAGATACTGCAGTTGGAGCAAAAATCACTGAGGTATCTCATCAAGTAATTGGTTGACTTTAAGGACACAGCTTCAGAAGTAAAAAGCCAGCATGACGGAAAATTTCCATCATGTGTCCTTAAGGGGTTAACAGAAGTAAAGTCGCCCCTCTTTTTATTCAGATAAAAGCAATCTCATTTCTTCTTGTTTAATGTTACTGTCTCGATTCCTTGTTCAATGTGAGAATTGACCAGGGAATATACATGGGCATGCTACAATCAGTGATGGTATGGCCATGCTTCATCACTGATTATACTTTGTCCATAAATTTTCCTTGGTCAAGTCTCGCATTGAAGTTCTAAGCATGGTGGCAGCGATTTTTATGTGAGTGGAGTGGGTGCAAACACAATGTAATAATATATCGTCAAACTCTATCTACTCACATCGCCTAGCCCTGAAACTTCATTCAAAACACCAGATGAAGGAAAATGTATACGTGCTAGTATGATCCCACCACAAAAGTCTAAGTAGTAGGGAGTATGGGGAGACAGAAACACAAGAAGTGGAAATATACATAATTGATTTGGGAGACAGAGAGACAAATGAAATGCGAGATAATGGGGAACACAAGTGGGGGGATAACACATAAAAGAAGGTGGGGGGAAAGACATCCGGGGGACAGATTGCAGAGGGAGAAACAAGTAAAACAAAAGAGAAATTATGTATGGGAGATGGAGAGACATATGTGAAGGAGATATATCCCGGATTGGGGGGATGGGGAAAGATTAACAAACGTGGGAAAGCTGAATACCGAAAAATTAAAAAAGCATTCATAGGTGCACATACTTCACTAAATAAGTTCACTTCCACATTCACACATACTACACCCAACTCTATTCACACAGGTGGGTGTTCCACTTAAATATACCCTTGCCCCCGTGCACATTGATTCTGTGTTCACAATTACACACATTTCCAGCACAAATACACACCTACTTTCAAACATGCTACATACAAACTAACTGACACTCCACATACCAATTTGCCACACTCACATACAGGCATGCCACACAAAATTACATGACATAAGAGATGAAATATGGGACATCGTAGCACATGAAATCATGAGATGGAATATAGAATAACTTAGCATGTGTGATGAAGAAATAAAATGGGATGAAATCTGGCAAGTGTGGTGAATTATTGCATTTAATGAAATATAAAGCCGATACCGGGAGAGAGAGATATTGACTTGAAATTCACTATAAAGATAAAATCTGACGCTAGCAGAGATCAGTTATAAGTGGGAACACAGTGAAAAAGAGAAAGAAAGGCATTTGACAATAAGATGTATATAACGGTACCGGGTAGGACATGATCAATCTGTACTGCTTCATAGGTCAGTACTTAGCATTAGGGATTTATTCACCAAACGGTGCATGGTTGTGAAGTACCAGAATTATTACAATAATATAACTATTTATTCAGTTTACTTTCAACAAAATTTTTTTGCAAATAGAATTTTTATTTTTAAAGTGCCAACTATCCTACATAAACCATTGGTTCCACTCTGCTATTCTAAACTTAAATACTAAATGAGACTACTTTTTTGGGGTGGTGGAGGGCGAGGGGAGTCTGCCTTTTAGTTGATTTAGTATTAATATTGGAATATTATAACTATGTTACACCTTTTTTAATGTACCTAATTTGTACTGGGTGTACTGGAGCTTCAATTTCATCCATATGCAATATATGGTATTTAAGCAATCAGTATGTGTCCTATAAATCAAACGGTTACATCTTGCCCTCTTCTGGGACTGAAGTAAATCATAGAGGTGTTGTTGATTGTAACTGATTTGGATAAACAAGAGCATTCACTGATCCTTTGGCTTTCTCCTAAAATAACACATAAATAAAACATGTGACACTGTAAAGATTCCATTTAAGATTAAAATACCCCCCCACCAGCTCAACTGTCATCACCTCCTCCACCTAACTCCCAGGGGACAGAAATTGGAGATGGGCCACATAAGATGAATGTTTCCTCATCGGAAAAGGTTGCAGTTTTTCTGGGTGTCTTCCCACCCTTCAGCTCATCAACAGTTGACCTCAGTGCAACATCAATATATATATCAATCAACCAGATACAGCAAGCCATGATTTCTGCTAGCCCTGCATGGTGACAGCCATAGCCTACCCTTATTAACCTATCTGCTTTTTAGAAACTCAGTCCTTGATGCTCCATTCTGAGGAACGATAGACTTGTTTATATGTGCATGAATTTGTATTAACCCTGGGAGATGAGATGAAGAAAGTGATGGGGTAGAAAGGGATGATGGATAATATTACAACCCTTTCAATCCTGAAGCAATCTAGAGGGAAGGAAAATGACATGGAAGATTAACTATTTCATACCCAAGGTCCACAGCTTACTGTACAGAAAAGACAGTGAATTATACAGTAGATTGAGATGGGGATTTGAAAGGATATGGCCAGTTGTGTTTGAGATTTAATCGTTCATAGTTATTAATTTTTAGGATTTTTTAGGACTGAATTTGACTCTGGATGGGTGTAGACACGCATTGCAACTCAAACTCAATTTTTTATGTATAATTGGAGTTCTGAGCAGAATTTTCAGATTGAACACTCCGTCATTCTTCTCACAGTTGCCCCATTAGCAGAGACAACAGTAAATAATACACTAGAGTTGAGTCTTCAATATGAAAAATGGAAAAAGAAAATGTGTCCTTAGCCCACGTGATCTTGATTGTGAACATTCCATTATACTAGACATTTTATTAACTTATTTCAGCTGCCTTCATAGTGAAATTGATAGAGAAAAGCAATTATTGTTCATTCTGTAAATTAATATCAGTCCCTTAGTTCCCTATGTTCTGTTTCAGTGATGGGAAGTGGTCATGGTGCCTGGAATGTGCATGAGCAATGTTTGGCTTTGAAATGCTGACCATACAGAGTTTAACCCCTTTGCAGCAGCCTGCCCGGAATAAGAGTTCTGGGGTGGCTAGTGTCAATCCGTGCAAATTTACATGCACAGGGTGCTATTTACTGCCTGAGAGTCGTCAACTGACTCTCTCAGCCAATAAATGGAGACTAAATAGAATTCTGCAGCGTCAGCAAAGAAGCAAAAAGACTCGTAGCCCAGTGTCGACCCAGGTAAATGTTCAACTGTTGGGAACCAGACCGGGGTACTACTACGGGGTACGGGATACGGGGTACGGGGTACTACTACGGATCAAACCAATATAGCGGGTTGTAGTGGTTGTGATGCTTGGAGAAACCCTTTAATTCCTATTAAATTCCCACATATTTCCCAACAGTTCTGGATTTACTTGAAAAACCTTTCCATCCCGTTATTTTTTTTTCCCTCTGGTGTTCCCATGTATAATAACAGCTTGAGCTTATTACTAAAGAGGAACGAACACCTCCGTAGCGACAACTCCAGTTCCTCATCCCAGTAAAAGCTGTTGATTGGTTTCTAAGATTGAGAAACGCAGGTGGTAGGTTTAACACATGTAACATCATAACATCATCTTAAAATATATATTCAATATAAAAAAATAAATAAAAATGTAATAACTTTAATAAAAAGCGTTATATATACAGAATATTCAAAATATAAATTGTATGAAAAAATATTAGTTTTCAATATATCTACACGGGTCACAAATAAGTTATAGTATAAATGGTATGTTAGTAAATTGCTACTAGCCCATGGCTCTTTTAATGATCTGCAGTCCTAAAAACTGCAGATTTGCCGTCCATAAAACCTTAATGATGTCACATATTTATTTACTATTACAACCTACATTGTGCTGTGCAAGTCTTAATTTAAAGATTTAGAGGATTACACTATTTTTTTTAAATTGCAGGTTAAAAGAATATAAAAAAACACACACATGGCGAGAGTCAGACCTTGACTCTGCTGCTTATAGCAATATTGAGATACAAGGATTATGGCTGATTATAGGCCCGGAGGTAATGCCAGTGCTTGGATTGGCAATGAAGCTACATTTATAAGAACTAACCACTATAAGTACATTTATAGTGCAGGTTTTAGCACTATCTGCCTTGTAAGAGCATAGGACACTGCAGTGTATGCCACACTGTAACTCAAATTCCTTAAAGGACAATTGTTATCAAATTCTCAGTTCTTATTTTTTTTTTTTTAAGTTTACTACATTTAACCCCTTAAGGACACATGACATGTCTGACATGTCATGATTCCCTTTTATTCCAGAAGTCTGGTCCTTAAGGGGTTAATGGAACATTCAGTGTTTTTTTAATAATGCATATTGACTTTTTGGAGGAAATTTTACTTTTTAGTCTGTCTGAGAAGCCATGCTGGGTCCGACTCTTCTGTTATCTGATCAACTGCTGCCTAACCTAACTTGCCTGCTGCGGCAATTGCACAAGTTAGGTTGAGCAATAGTTGGTCAGATAACTGTAGAATCTGACCCAACACGGCAGCTCAGACATATAAAAAAAAAATTATTTCCAAAAAAAATCAACATACTTAAAGGAACACTATAGTCACCAAAACAACTTTAGCTTAATGATGAAGTTTTGATGTATCTATCTCCTCAATTGTCTGCCATTCAGGAGTTAAATTGCCTTCCTGCATGTGACTTACACTGCCTTCTAAACACTTCCTGTAAAGAGTCATATAATATTTACACTTCCTTTATTGCTAATTCTGTTTAACTTAGAATGTTGTATCTCCTGCTCTGCTAATAGCTTGCTAGACCCCGCAGGCGCCTCCTGTTTGTCCTTAAAGTTCAATTTAGAGGGCAAGAGATAAAAACTTTTAACGTAAGCTAATATCTGATTGAAAGCTAAACCATTTTTGCATACAGGCTGTGTGAGTCACAGCCTGTGGAGGTGTGGCTAGTGCTGCATAAACAGAAACACAGGTGATTTAACTCCTAAATAGCAGATAATTGAGCAGTGAGACTTCAGAGGCATGATCAATACACTTAAACTGCCTTATCAAGCTAAAGTTGTTTTGGTGACTATAGTGTCCCTTTAATTTAAAAAAAGGCATTACACCTTATTAAAAGGTAATAAACGTTTAAAAACAAGAAGTGAAAATTTCACGACAGTTGTCCTTTATTATTATCATTATTATTATTTACCTTAATATAGCGTTATATAGCGCCAACAGATTCTGTAGCACTTTGCAATATTATAAGATGGAATTATAATTTAACTATAAATAGGACAATTACAACAAAATTTACAGGAAGGATAGATTGCTTAAACAAGCTTACTGTATCCTTTGAACCATGGAAGTACAGTGATGTACCTCCAACTCTCATGGAAAATTGAGAATCTGTGACCACTAATTTACATAACTCCCAGGCAGGCTTAGTCTAGCCATTAATGATGGAAGTTTAAGCGCTCATCCCTTTAAGTGCATGCACCCCTTAATCCTAAGAATTCCTGAAAATAACAGACAGTTTAATGTTTCTGAGCTCATAAGAACACAGTGCTGGTACAGTGTCTCTCAAATGACTCTCGACAATTTAAACACTACATTTTGATAGAACGTAACACTTCAGGGACTTCTCTGTCAAGTATGTGAGAACTTTTTAAAACAATTTTAAAGTTACAGAATTTTCTTAAGAACATTTTACAACTAATTATGAAAACCTTTTTAAAACGTGTCTAATATGTTGCCACTTAATAAAAAAAAGCTATTTCGAACATTCTATTAGAAAAAAAAATATGCACTGTTTATCACATTGCAGTAAAAATACAAGGGGATTATTAACTAAACAACAAATTCTAGTAAACTAAAAAAAATAAACCGAAATAACCCCCACTATTTTGGACAAAACAATCTGATTAGCAAAAAATGTCTTCAATTCAGCTACATTCACAGATTGGCTATTTTATCCTGACATTTTTGGAAATTCAAAGTGAATGCCACAATACATGAATTGGAGAAAATTGTTTGTTTCAATTACTTTTGGAATTTTGTCTTTGAATTCCAAACAGTTAATGTATTTAATGAATAAGCCAGTCTTTTCTCTACAACTTCTTTCATTGTTCATCTCTTCATACAGCTAGTTAAGTCTATATCCCAGGTACCACAATGCATAAACACAAAAAAATACAAATAAACACTACTACAGACAGAACTAAGTAAAAGGGAGAAGGGCTACAATTTAGTCAATTTCACTTCCCAAATACTGTACCCTGCTAGTTCCTGGCGTGTTAAAACCATACCTTGTTTGGAAATTATTTTTCAAATTTGTGCTAGTGGTAGCTCAGACTACTGTTATAAGTAATGAAATGTATTATGCATTTCTTGCATAGGGACCGTACCAGGAATATTTTACAAAAATTAGTAATTATACAAGGTTAGCTATTAAAATAAACATTAGGATTAGGTAGAATCAGATTAGATGATTGCAAATGAGCCACAGCTGCTGTGAACATGGAACCCACTCCCCCCCCTTCACCTCCATCACCCATGCAACTGCTGTGAATGGTAGTCAGCTGCAGCACCCTCTGTCACTCAAAATTTTGTGACCTGTGGTTGTGAATGGTTATTGGACACAGCAGCGTCCGTCACTCAAAGCCCAGTAAACGTCTAATTTGAAAGACAGGCATAGCACCCTCTATCTATCACATGATGTCCAGAAAGAAGCTCTCTCCACCCCAAGCTATTTAGTTAGAAGCATCCATTGAGGGTAACAGGATCCAGCTACCACTCTATCACATGTTACTAAATAACAATGAAATGGCACTCATAGACTCTAAACACTTAACCACTACAATAAACGGTTGTGGTTATAGCACATAGACGGTTATGCACTAAAGTGAGAAATTTGAAATGTAAAGGGAACTCAAAGTGATTTTCAAGTTTAAGGTCAAAAACAGCTGAATCGGGAAAAAAATAAATCTAAGTCAGCTATGTTTTAGTTATATATAAATTCATTTTGAATTCCAGACAGTTCTCACTTTATTGAATAACCCTGCAGGTATTCTATTTCATGTGCTAAATGTATAAGTTTTGCGTTATAGTAAAGTTATGCATGATTTAGAAAGAAAGAAGTTGAGTCAAGTTTTAGGGGTTGAGCCTAGCACCCCACCGAACTATTTTCCTTCTCTTAATACCATTTATACATTCAGACATAATTACACATCTCCATTTTGTTTAGTTGCAATTCAGGCAATGAGGAGTATACGTTCCCACTCTCTTTAATTCACCAAATCTTAATAACTGTATTTAGTATTAGGAATGGATACATGACCTATGTGCATTATCAGATAGAGTGTATATATTTTCCTGACTTCTGATATCATCTAGTTAACATCCAGATTTGTAAAACAATTACATGTGTGTCAGACAACATCTGGTATATTATGGGGAATACCATCTCAAAATATCTGCTTGTAATTTATTTATTTTTGTCTTATTATAAAAAAACTATTGAAAAAAAATCAGAAAACGAAACAAGAAAAAAAAAACCTGTACCAGCTGCCACAGTATTGCAGTAAATACATAAGAAGACATTTCTAACTGGAATAACGTCTCGCATGGTTTTCTTTGACACTTTGTGTTATATTTTTAAACTTGATATTTCTCACTTTATTCTATGATTTATAAAGACTTGTATCTGAATTTTGAACAGTTATCTGTCTCTCCATACGTAAAAGAATCCCCCTGTATTTCGCAGCCCATCTACCTTGTTCCTGTCCTCCCCCCATCTGTGTTGTCACAATCTGGTTGTGGGCTGAATTAAATCATATCACATATGGCATTTTAAAGCTTAGGGTGAGTAGGACCTAATACAGAAAGGTTTGCACACAGAGTGTATAGAGACCTCACCCAATCATGATGGAGGGGCCCACCTAAGCGATGTCATTTAATTAAGTAGAAAGCTGAAAATGTGCTTTATAATATACAGAAAGATCAGAGTTCCCAGTGAATCTGGAAAGCTTAGAAAAAAAGCTTAGTGCTGGGCATCATTGATTGCAATGAAACCAGGCAGATTATGTTTTCAGCAAGCATCCCCCCGGTTTAGAAGACATCTGGTCAGGCTATTATAAATCTCAACTCAATAATTCACCGTTTTTTTTTTTTTTTTAATGGCATGTAGTCTACAGTAGACTTTTTTATTCTATAGTCTTGGAGGCTGAACTGTATTAAAATAGTGAACTAATATAAAAAAAAATGTTCTGGCTTCCTCATAAAAAAAGGACAAAAAGGCCCTTGTACCTCCGGTTTGGTAATTTAGGAGGTACTTCTACAAAAAGTATGATCAAGACTTTATTTTAGAAGTGATATTTGAAAACCAACCAGAGGGCCATAAAGTTTACTAACTCTATTAAATAACTATATTATCAACCAATAAATGTTGTTTGATGTCAAGGTCATCTTCAGTTAGAGTGCTCCACCCAACATTGTGAGGTATGAATATGAGACAGGCATCAGGTTGGTCTTTGAGGGAGGGCATGAAGAAGAATTGGATTTGGCTTAGGCCACCCTGAAAATATGAGTCGTGCCAGAAAAGAGGGCATGTCAAATTGGCATGCATGCATGACAGATTGACAGCCAGCCACCTGGACCAGCTCTTGCACAGAGCTCCGTTTAACGTTTCTCATAAGAGCTGAATGCCCAGAGTTGACTTTGCACAGTGTGAGAGCATCTAATGATGAGTGCACTGTGCATTTTGCAGGCATTTCTCTGGTTTCCTTGAAGTGTGAGAACAGTGAACAACTCAAGACAATGAGACAAAAGTAACTGATCAGAACTGTACCATTGAATATGGGATCCTGGTGGTAATGCCTACAGTGCAGCCACATGCAAGGTATTGTGGGATAATGAGTGCATTACTTATGGTTTGGAGTGTCACTGCAAGCTTACCATTCAGCATAAAAATATTTACTGTTTATAATTGTATATTATAAACTATTAAAGGGTTATAGAAGCTTAGATAGAAAGATAAAATATTTATGAAATACTCATATTGACTATGTTGACATTTCACTGAACATCCAACCTAGTCAAAAGATAATCCGAGACAAAGTAGGAACCACTTTCTTTCAGTATCTTTGCTATGCCTGACACTTCTAGATATTGGGTGGAGATACCGCAGTCTAGAACTCTCACAGATCCTCCATAGACCTCAATGCTGTAGTCTCACGAATGCAAGAAGTGTCAGAATCAGAAGAGGACCGGGCGGAAGAAGATGGCGGCGCCCATGAGGGACAGGTTCAGGTAACTTAATTCACATTTTCCTGCCCCCTGGCCACCAGACCCCCAGCGGCGATGTCACTGTTGGAGGTCTTTGCAAATTATGGTGACAATGCTGCTTTAAGTGCAGAGAAATAAAGTGAATGGCAGAGGAAAAGGCAGCAAGGCTTACACTGAACAACCAGAACACAATATTGATGCCAGATTTATATTAGTTTCCCAGCATGCAATATTGAGATGAGATTAATACCAGATTCCTATGGTTCCATTTCGATACAAGATAAATACCACATTCCCAGATGCAATATTGATAGCTCTATGTGAGCTCAGCTATATTGGGCTCAACGTTTGCTATTGTAAGCATTGTTTGATTTGATTATTGTGGTTTCACACAACATCTTGTTCTCTTCTTCTCGTTTTGGTAGCCCTTTATTACTTAAAGCTAATATGAAGAATGAGAACTAGAGCAAGGTCTATTTGCTTAGAATGATGTAAGTGAGACACTTCCAAACAGATAAGCTTTATAATACAGATTAAAACAGAATAAACTATGCATACGTTTCATGTGCATGCCTATTCAACAGCATACGATAATGGATCCAAACCATCACTCAACAATTTTCAACAATCCCCAACCCAGAAGAGTCCTTGTCTCTAATGTCCCACGTCTGTGAAGAGAAGAGAAGGTCTCCAAACATTTGTGCACTTTTAAATGGCTTTACATCTGAGTATCTATTCTGAGAATAGAAGTGTCATCTCAGCGCGCATGAATACTTTGCTGACATTTGTCTATTCGGACATCCCAAATGATGCAGATTGCATCACTGAAATGCTCGCTCGTATTTTGATTTCATATCTATCTGTTAGCCTTTAGTGCAATATTAGCTGTTCATAGTTTCAGATATTATAGGTCACAAGTGGCCTGAGATACATCCCCAGACATTCTAGAACTATACCTCTAAGATTGGTTTTCCAGTCTTAAAGGAACCCTATAGGCATGCTCCAGGCATAAACGCGAGTTAAATGCATTTGATAGGTTTTGCCCTATAAAATGTTAAGAAATAAAAAAGGTGAAAAGGTGAGGCATGGCTAAGGGTGCATTATTATATCAGCAAAACATATTTTTTTATTTTATTTTAACTAAAGAGATTTGAATGTTATGTAATTTACAACATGAATAATAGACCAAAAAAACTATCAAATGCACTTAAGTTGTGTTGATGCCCTGAGTGTGCCTTTAAGGTGGACGTATCATAGAAGTTGTAATTATACAACAGTTGGGGATCTCTTTTGATCTGCATCTGGTGTTTGGGAATCACTCTAGTGCTGTTGTTGTGTATTTATATTATTAAAATATTTGTACATTAACAATTGTGAAATTGTATTTATTTATTTCACACAGAGGAAACAAACACTTTCTCCTCAGCTACTTGTGTAATATTATAATTAAATCTTTTTGTTATCCTCTTAAACTTTAAGCATAAGCTAAAGTATTGTAGAACATTCTGAAGCTTTTTTTTTCTAATATATGCTTATAATATTATTATTAATATTATTATCATTATTATTTATAAAGCACCAAAAAAAATGGCAGCTCTTTTCAATGGGTGGACTAACTGACACGTATTTATAACTAGTGATGTACCGAACTGTTCGCCAGCGAATAGTTCCTGGCGAACATAGCGTGTTCGCGTTCGCCGCGGCGGGCGAACACATGCGTGGTTCGATCCGCCCCCTATTCGTCATCATTGAGTAAACTTTGACCCTGTGCCTCACGGTGAGCAGACACATTCCAGAAAATTAGCAGCAGACCCTCCCTTCCAGACCCCCCCACCTCCTGTACAGCATCCATTTTAGATTCATTATGAAGCTGCATTCTAAGATAGAGGAGGGAAAGTGTAGCTGCTGCTCATTTGATAAGCAGTCAGTGTCCTTCAAGCAGGTGTCAGGCCTTCAGCGTGTACTCTTCCAACTTCTGCCAGTCCACTTTGGCACTCATATCTGGTGTCACAATAGCGTGCCTTTACAAAGAAAAAAAGTTTTTCACTGTAAGCTAATAGCAGTCAGTGTCCTTCAAGCGGGTGTCAGGCCTTCAGCGTGTACTCTGCCAACCTCTGCCAGTCCACTTTGACACTCATATCTAATGTCACAATAGCGTGCCTTTAAAAAGAAAAAAAGTTTTTCACTGTAAGCTAATAGCAGTCAGTGTCCTTCAAGCGGGTGTCAGGCCTTCAGCGTGTACTCTGCCAACCTCTGCCAGTCCACTTTGCCACTCATATCTAATCAGGGGCGGACTGACCGGTCGGGCACTTTGGACATGGTCCGAGGGCCCGGCCGGGAGGGGGGCCCGCCATCAGTGGGACCGCCCGCCCCTTTAAATGCTGCAGCCGCCTGAGCGCTCTCTTAAGAGCCTCAGGTGGCTGCAGCTTCTCACCTCCCCTCCCCTCCCCTCCCCTGTAGCGAGGCCGAGCTGCTCTCCGGTCCGCGGTGCCGGCCGGAATGATAGGAAGGTGCACACTGTGCACCTTCCTGTCAGTCCGGCCGGGTACAGGAAACAGAAACTCCTGTTCCGCGCGGACCGCATAGCAGCTCGGCCACGCTGCAGTGGAGGGGGTAAAAAGAGGTTGGGAGGGGAGGGGGTAAAAAGAGATTGGGAGGGGAGGGGGGAAAAAGAGATTGGGAGGGGAGGGGAGGGGGTAAAAAGATAGTGGGAGGGGAGGGGGTAAAAAGAGAGTGGGAGGGGAGGGGGTAAAAAAGAGAGTGGGGGGTAAAAAGAGAGTGGGAGGGGGGGTAAAAAGAGAGTGGGGGGGTAAAAAGAGAGTGGGAAGGGGAGTAAAAAGAGAGTGGGAGGGGTTAAAAAGAGAGTGGGAGGGGAGGGGAGGGGGTAAAAAGAGAGTGGGAGGGGAGGGGAGGGGGTAAAAAGAGAGTGGGAGGGGAGGTGGTAAAAAGAGAGTGGGGAGGGTAAAAAGAGAGTGGGAGGGGAGGGTAAAAAGAGAGTGGGGGTAAAAAGAGAGTGGGGGGTAAAAAAGAGAGTGGGAGGGGGGGTAAAAAGAGAGGGGGTAAAAAGAAAGAAGGAGGGGGGGTAAAAAGAGAGTGGGGGGTAAAAAGAGAGTGGGAGGGGGGTAAAAAGAGAGAGGGGGTAAAGAGAGGGAGGGGGTAAAAAGAGGGAGGGGTAAAAAGAGGGAGGGGGAAAGAGAGAGGGGGAAAGAGAGAGGGAGGGGGTAAAAAGAGAGAGGGGGTAAAAAGAGAGAGGGGGTAAAAAGAGAGGGGGTAAAAAGAGAGGGGGGTAAAAAGAGGGAGGGGGTGAAAAGAGGGAGGGGGGTTAGAAGAGAGAGGGAGGGGGGTAAGAAGAGAGGGAGGGGGTAAGAAGAGAGAGAGGGGGGTAAGAAGAGAGGAGTAAGAAGAGAGGGGGGAGAGTAAGAAGAGGGGGAGGGGGGAGTAAGAAGGGGGTAAGAAGAGGGGGAGGGGGGAGTAAAAAGAGGAAGGGGGAGTAAGAAGAGGGGGGAGGGAAGAGTAAGAAGAGGGGGAGGGAGGAGTAAAAAGAGGAAGGGGAAGTAAGAAGAGGGGGGAGCGGGGTAAGAAGAGGGGGGTAAGAAGAGGGGGGAGGGAGGTAAGAAGAGGGGGGAGGGGGTAAGAAGAGGGAGGAGTTAGAAGAGGTGGGAGTAAGAAGAGGGGGAGGGGGGAGTAAGAAGAGGGGGAGGGGGGAGTAAGAAGAGGGGGAGGGGGGAGTAAGAAGGGGGTAAGAAGAGAGTGAGGGGGGAGTAATAAGAGGGTGGGAGTAAGAAGGGGGGTACAAAGAAGGGGAGGGGGGTAAGAAGAGGGGGAGGGCGGAGTAAGAGGAGGGCAATTGCCCCCTCCCCTGTCCGCAGGCACCGTGCGGGCAGCCGGCAGGGGAGGGAGGAAGAGAGGACCCGGGAGCTCAGCCTGCAGCTCCTCTGGGTCCTTCTTGCGCGAGCACAGATCGTTGCCGCGGTTACCACGGCAACGTTACGGCTCTGGCGAGAGTAAACTACGGGCTAGAGTTCACTCTCAACACTGTGACCACCAGGGATTCCTGGTGGTCGCAGTGGTGAGAGTGAACTCTAGCCCCATAAACACACTGCCCCCACACACCATACACATTCACACACTGCCCCCCATACACACACACACCATACACATTTACACACATTGCCTCACACACACACACATACACTGCCCACCCATACACACACAGCCCCCCATACTAACATTGCCACACACATACACAGCCCCCTCATACACACATTGCCCCACACACCCTACACATTCACACACTACACCCACTCACACACACTGAACCTTTCACACACACTGCACCCCTTACACATTGCACCACTGCTCCTATACCCTACTACAGCCTCATATCCCAGCAGACCCCAGGTAAGTTGTTAAACTGTTCTTAAACGGTTTGACTACTTACTCTGGGAGGGGGGCCCGGCCCTCCTGGCACCATAACAACTACACAGTGCAGTAGGTGTTATTGTGCATGGATTATTTCTTTAAATAATCTACAAGTGCCCCAGTAGCCAGCAAGCCAGCCAGCCCACAGGCCACCAGTTAGGCTTACAGCCAGCAAGCCCACAGCCTGCCAACCGCAGCCAGCAAGCCACAGCCTGCCAGCCAGCAAGCCACAGCCAGCAAGCCACAGCCTGCCAGCCGCAGCAAGCAAGCCAACAGCCTGCCAGCCGCAGCCAGCAAGCCCACAGCCTGCCGGCAGTAGCCAGCAAGCCCACAGCCTGCCAGCCGCAGCCGGTAAGCCCACAGCCTTCCAGCAAGCCCACAGACTGCCAGCCAGCAACAGTAATTAAGGTAAGAGGAGTCAACTTGGCCTAGGTATCAGCGAGCTATGTTGTGTTGCTATATTGTGAATAGGAACCAGAGTGTTGGAGAGACCCCCCTCAAGGCCCCATTAGACTCCATTGTAGTCTCTAATGGGACCTGGAGGAACTTCTTTCTAACACACTCTCTTAAGGACACTGAGATAGCCTCTGCTAGAATGCTCCCCCCCCCCCTCCATGGCCCATTAGCCCTCAATTGTAGTCTCTACTGGGGCCTGGAGGCCACTGTTTCCAGCAGGGACACTGAGATGGCCTCTGTTAGAAAGACCCCCTTCCAAGCCTATTAGACTCCATTGTAGTCTCTAATAGGGCCTGGAGGGGATTCTTTCTAACACACTCTCTAAAGGACACTGAGATAGCCTCTGCTAGAAAGACCCCCCTCCATGGCCCATTAGCCCTCAATTGTAGTCTCTACTGGGGCCTTGAAGGGATTATTGCACTTTTGTTCCTTGAGTCTAAAGATTGTGTAGGGTGTGGCTGGAGGCGGTGCATGGAGGCGGGACATGGGTGGTGCTTGCTGCGGAGTATGGGTGGGGCCTGTAAGGGGGCCCTTGATTTATTTTGCCCGGGGGCCCTGAGGGTTCTCAGTCCGCCCCTGTATCTAATGTCACAATAGCGTGCCTTTAAAAAGAAAAAAAGTTTTTCACTGTAAGCTAATAGCAGTCAGTGTCCTTCAAGCGGGTGTCAGGCCTGCAGCGTGTTCTCTGCCAACCTCTGCCAGTCCACTTTGCCACTCATATCTGGTGTCACAATAGCATGCCTTTAAAAATAAAAAAAAGTTTTTCACTGTAAGCTAATAGCAGTCAGTGTCCTTCAAGCGGGTGTCAGGCCTTCAGCGTGTATTCTGCCCTCTGCCAGTCCACTTTGCCACTCATATCTGGTGTCACAATAGCGTGCCTTTCAAAAGAAAAAAAGTTTTTCACTGTAAGCTAATAGCAGTCAGTGTCCTTCAAGCGGGTGTCAGGCCTTCAGCGTGTTCTCTGCCAACCTCTGCCAGTCCACTTTGCCACTCACATCTAATGTCACAATAGCGTGCCTTTAAAAAGAAAAAAAGTTTTTCACTGTAAGCTAATAGCAGTCAGTGTCCTTCAAGCGGGTGTCAGGCCTTCAGCGTGTTCTCTGCCAACCTCTGCCAGTCCACTTTGCCACTCATATCTGGTGTCACAATAGCGTGCCTTTAAAAAGAAAAAAAGTGTTTCACTGTAAGCTAATAGCAGTCAGTGTCCTTCAAGCGGGTGTCACGCCTTCAGCGTGTACTCTGCCAACCTCTGCCACTGCACATTGCCACTCTTATCTGGTGTCGCAATAGATTGCATTTAAAAACCAAAATACTTTTTTCACTGTTATAGATTGAATAGCAGTTAGTTGTCTTTTATCGGGTGTGTCAGGCCTACAGCGTGTACTCTGCCAACCTCTGCCACTGCACTGTGGTTTCACAGTAGCTTGCACGCATATTACCACTAATCCAAAAAAAAATGACAGGCAGAGGCAGGCCACCCCGCAGGGGCCATCGTGGTCGTGGTGCTGTGATTCCCTTTTGCCCTAGAATAATTCCCAGTTTTCAGAGGCCACGTACCCTGAACTTGAAAAGTTCTGAGGACATAGTTGACTGGCTATCACAGGACACCCAATCTTCTACAGCTTCCATTCGGAACCTTGACGCACCATCCTCCTCCAGCTTAGCTTCGGACACCTCTCAAGATACCACTCACCCGCCTGCCGCCACCAGCAACACTAGCACCACAGCCGCTTCACTTTTTCTGTCAGAGGAGTTATTTACACATCAGTTTGAAGAAATGAGTGATGCGCAACCATTATTGCCAGAGGATGTAGATAACAGGGATATGTCTAAGTCAGGCAGCATTACACACATGGACATACTGCTGCTTCCTTTGCTGAGTTGTCAGATACAAGGGAAGCGGTTGATGATGACGATATGTCCATGGATGTCACGTGGGTGCCCGCTCGGCAAGAAGAAGAACAGGGCGAAAGTTCAGATGGGGAGACAGAGAGGAGGAGGAGACGAGTTGGAAGCAGGGGGAGGTCATCGCAAGGAGCTAGTGGCACAGTCAGACAGCATGCATCGGCACCCGGGGTCAGCCCGACAGCACGCCAATCAACGCATGCTGATTCCACCACCAGAATGCCGTCATTGCAGAGCTCAGGAGTGTGGCATTTTTTTTGTGTGTCTGCCTCTGACAACAGCGATGCCATTTGCAACCTGTGCCAAAAGAAACTGAGTCGTGGGAAGTCCAACACCCACCTAGGTACAACTGCTTTGCGTAGGCACATGATCACACATCACAAACACCTATGGGATCAACACATGAGTACAAGCAGCACACAAACTCAAAGCCGCCATCCTCCTCCTGGTCCAGCATCTTCAGCCACATCAACCACTGCTGTCCTCCTTGCCCCCTCTCAACCATCCGCCACTCCGTCTCTCGCCTTGAGCAGTTCCCGCTCATCTGCCCACAGTCAGGTGTCTGTCAAGGACATGTTTGAGCGTAAGAAGCCAATGTCAGAAAGTCACCCCCTTGCCCAGCGTCTGACAGCTGGCTTGTCTGAACTATTAGCCCGCCAGCTTTTACCATACAAGCTGATGGAGTCTGCGGTTATTCAAAAAATTTGTAGCTATTGTAACACCGCAGTGGAAGGTACCCGGACAAAATTTATTTTCACAAAAGGCAATCCCCAACCTGTACTCGATTGTGCAAAAGGAAGTAATAGCATGTCTGGCACACAGTGTTGGGGCAAGGGTCCATCTGACCACTGATACCTGGTCTGCAAAGCATGGTCAGGGCAGGTATATCACCTACACTGCGCATTGGGTAAACCTGCTGACGGCTGCCAAGCATGGGATGCGTGGCTCTGCAGAGGAGTTGGTGACACCGCCATGACTTGCAGGCAGGCCTGCTGCCACCTCCTCTACTCCTCCTACTCCATCCTCTTCCATAACCTCCTCGGCTGAGTCCTCATCTGCTGCTGCGTCTTGCTCTACATCAACGGCACCCCCCCAGCTCCACAGGTACTATTCCACATCCCGGATACGGCAGTGTCACGCCGTCTTGGGTTGACTTGCTTGAAAGCAGAGAGTCACACCGGACAAGCACTCCTGTCCGCCGTGAACGCACAGGTGGAAAAGTGGCTGACTCTGCAGCAACTGGATATCGGCAAAGTGGTTTGTGACAGCGGAACAAATTTGTTGGCGGCATTGAAGTTGGGCAAGTTGACACATGTGCCGTGCATGGCACATGTGTGTAATCTGATCGTACAACGCTTTGTGCAGAAGTACACAGGCTTACAGGACGTCCTGAAGCAGGCCAGGAAGGTGTGTGGCCATTTCAGGCTTTCCTACATGGCCATGGCGCACTTTGCAGATATCCAGTGGTGAAACAACATGCCAGTGAGGCGCTTGATTTGCAACAGCCTGACACATTGGAATTCAAAACTCCTAATTTTCGACCGCCTGCTCCAACAAGAAAAAGCTGTTAATGAATATTTGTATGACCAAGGTGCTAGGACAGCCTCTGGGGAGCTGGGAATTTTTTTGCCACGTTACTGGACGCTCATGCGCAATGCCTGTAGGCTCATGCGTCCTTTTGAGGAGGTGACAAACCTAGTCAGTCGCACCGAAGGCACCATCAGCGACATCATACCATTTGTTTTCTTCCTGGAGCGTTCCCTGTGAAGAGTGCTGGATCAGGCCATAGATGAGCGTGAAGAGGAAGAGGAAGAGTTGTGGTCACCATCTGTAACGGATCGCCTGGCACCCCGACTTGGTACCTCCGTTAATGGATGCTCCTAGTGCTTCCTGAGGACTCCAAGCACTCTGGCAGACACCACAATCACCGAATCCGAGAAACATATGAATCCTCTCAAGCCTCTGAATGCTGTAGACCATTGAATATGAACCATACGAATAGGCTTGTACTCCTAGCAGTCAACTGGAACAGCATGCAATAAATCCTTCCCCCCAATAATGAGACGACACATCCCTTTGAGGGTAAAACAGGAACTCTCGACTGGCTCATCCAGCCTGGCTTTTATTTCCATCTCACACATACAGGCCACACCCAGGGGGAGGCATAAAATAACCAATCCGAGATATGGTACAACCCACACATCCCCTCCCCTTAGCCTGAGAGATAATCCACTTATTATACAGTTTAAAACATAACTTTTACACAATATCTGTAACTTCAAAACCATACATCACATTCACATAAAAATACATATCCACAATCAATCCATTCAGGGGAACAACATATTAAAAAATGGCATGGATCAGACCAGGGGTTCAAAAGTTAGTAAAGTATCTTTTAAAACCCCTAGCTTTCCAGGTTTACAGGGCCTTCTCTGTGCTGGAGAAGTAATTCAATTATCTCCCAGCACAGAGACAGACTCCATTAAGCACATGGGGACACAAAGACAGTAAAACACTTTAAAATACATAAATTCACCTTTTACACATAACACACAGACATTTCACCTATCCCCAGATAGCTGGGATCTGCGCGCACAAAACTACAGAATAGCGCGCAGATCCTACTCACACAGTACAATTGCCATGGAGCTAAAGTCTTTCCCATAGTCTTTAATTATATGAATAGGCTCCATGGTATAGCTATCTGGGGTATCACATTCCCATAAAGTCTGGTCCATAGTCCAAAGGCAAGAGGCGGGCAATCAGCCCCCTCCAAGGACACGTGGCGAGGTCGGTTTCGCCACAATCCCAAAAAGTCCCAATATGTCCATCGATGATTTTAAAAGGGCCAGTAGCAGCAATATAAAGTACAATATGCCCCAAATAACCCAGGGGCCATAGTCAGCAGGTAGGAGGCTAGCAAACAGGCTTCTCCAGGGCCCAGTGGCGAGGTTGGTTTCGCCACACCATCCCCACCAGAAACAGCCTTATCAGCATCGCTTGCTGGACCTGCGGCAACGCTGGAAGAGGATTGTGAGGAAGAGGAGTCAGAGGAGGAATGGGGCCTTGAGGAGGAGGAAGACCAACCACAACAGGCATCCCAGGGTGCTCGTTGTCACCTATCTGGTACCCGTGGTGTTGTACGTGGCTGGGGGGAAGAACATACCTTCATTGAGATCATTGAGGAGGAGGAACGGGAAATGAGTAGCTCGGCATCCAACCTTGTGCAAATGGGGTCTTTCATGCTGTCGTGCCTGTTGAGGGACCCTCGTATAAAAAAGCTGAAGGAGAACGACCTGTACTGGATGTCCATGCTACTAGACCCCCGGTATAAGCAGAAAGTGGCTGAAATGTTACCAAATTACAACAAGTCGGAAAGGATGCAGTATTTGCAAAATAAATTAAAAAGTATGCTTTACACAGCGTATAAGGGTGATGTCACAGCACAACGGGAATCTAACACGACCACGCCGGCAAGGACAGGACGCTTTAAAGACGTGTTGTTGATGGAGGACATGCGGAGCTTTTTAAGTCCTACGCATCGCCACAGCCCTTCGGGATCCACCCTCAGAGAACGACTTGACTGACAGGTAGCAGACTACCTCGCCTTAACTGCAGATATCGACACTCTGAGGAACGATGAATCCCTTGACTACTCGGTGTGCAGGCTTGACCTGTGGCCTGAGCTGTCCCAATTTGTGATAGAACTTCTGGCCTGCCCCGCTTCAAGTGTCCTGTCAGAAAGGACCTTCAGTGCAGCAGGAGGTATTGTCACTGAGAAGAGAAGTCACCTAGGTCAAAAAAGTCTAGATTACCTCACCTTTATTAAGATGAATGAGGGATGGATACTGAAGGGACTGACAGTGGGCGATACATTCGACTAAAAAAGGCCTGATGAGATGAGCTGCCTTGGGCTAAAAATGGTCCACACGCTGCTGTATTTTAGCTCTGAATGCCGGTTGACTTGCGTGACTTATCCGCCACCAACTAGGGTTCAAGCCGCAATGTTTTAGGGCACTTTCTGCCTGGGAAACAAACATCATTTTTTCTGGCCACTGCTATATAGCGGCTGCAACAATAACTCATTTTTCAGGCATGTGTACATCCCTAATTTTGCGGGCCTCTGGTGCTGCACTGTGGCTTCAAAAACCAAACCAAAAAAAGGCACATAACAGGGATTAAACTGATAGGAATAGTACTACTTAACACAGCACTCCTATCTGGTGGCACATTAGATTGCACGCGCAGTGCCCCAAATTTGAAGTAGAAGGACCGATCAAGCATCTTTTTCCATCTCCCGGTTCCTAGCTATGAGAAAGGGTGGCTGTGTGTCTGTGATACATTTAACTTTATATCACCTTATTGACACTTTATCACTCCGGTCTCCATACTCTCTGCCTATACCCATCTATTTAGAAGGAATTTCCTTGCCCCTGGCAATATTATATAATAGGTAATAGTATTACCATTATTACACAATTAGCCACTATAGGGGAATGAGTATAGTATCCCTTTGTTATTTATAAATGATACAATAAAGACTTTTGTCCATTACTCAATTTACTTTAACAAAGGGTACTAACCACGGTATTAGGAAGCATTACTCTGCTTTCCCTTTCTCCCTCTATTATACACCCATGCTCACTAGGATTTGTAGGCACTGGGAGCCCTATAGATGTGTAAGTGGTTGTGGTGGCAGTCCTGGTACTGGGAGCCCTATAGATGTGTAAGTGGATGTGGTGGCAGTCCGGGCACTGGGAGCCCTATAGATGTGTAAGTGCCAGGACAGCCACCACAACCACTTACACATCTGTCTGTTGGGCTCCCAGTGCCCAGACTGCAACCACAACCACTTACACATCTGTAGGGCTCCCAGTCCCCGGACTACCACTACAACCACTTACACATCTATAGGGCTCCCAGTGCCCGGACTGCCACCACAACCACTTACACATCCGTTGGGATCCCAGTGCCCGGACTTCCACCACAACTGCTTACACATATATAGGGCTCCCAGTGCCCGGACTGCCACCACAACCACTTACACATCTATAGGGCTCCCAGTGCCAGGATGCCACCACAACCACTTACACATCTATAGGGATCCCAGTGCCCGGACTGCCACCACAACCACTTACACATCTATAGGGCTCCCAGTGCCAGGATGCCACCACAACCACTTACACATCTATAGGGATCCCTGTGCCAGGACTGCCACCACAACCACTTACACATCTGTCTGTTGGGCTCCCAGTGCCCAGACTGCAACCACAACCACTTACACATCTGTAGGGCTCCCAGTCCCCGGACTGCCACTACAACCACTTACACATCTATAGGGCTCCCAGTGCCCGGACTGCCACCACAACCACTTACACATCCGTTGGGATCCCAGTGCCCGGACTGCCACCACAACCACTTACACATCTATAGGGCTCCCAGTGTCAGGATGCCACCACAACCACTTACACATCTATAGGGCTCCCAGTGCCTGGACTGCTACCACAACCACTTGCACATCTATAGGGCTCCCAGTGCCAGGATTGCCACCACAACCACTTACTAGACATGTGCAATTAATTTAATGGAATTTGGACATTCGGAAATTGTTGAAGTTCGGTAGTTTGGAAGTGCCGAACCGAATGCCATTGGTCCGAATTACTGAAGCACACAAATTTTTTTACTTACCCGAATTTCCAAACCGAACCAAATTTTTTGCCATTGCACATCCCTACTATATGACAGTTGCAGGACAGGAATTCTTGTCTCATATGCTCGCATTAAGGAAGGGACTATGGGATAAATAGTTTAACCCCAAGACAAGTGGAACTGCTCAATATGCTTTCAGTAGCCATACTGTGGCTAGTAGTGCACTATCCATAGCCTTGTTCACAGTGTTGTGAGATTATGGGGTCTGTAGCATTAGAAGTTGGAAGCACTAGGTCAGGTAACTGAGATTTAGAGGGTAAATGTCTTCAAGATTCTGTGGACTGCAACGCCCATGATTCTCAACTAAGTTGAGCCTGAAGCCCCTGCTCCTAAGCCCCTCAAACCTAAGTCTCTGTAATCATTCAGCATGGGACCAATATATATATATAAATATGCAGGGCCGGACTGACCCACTGGGATACTGTGAAATTTCCCAGTGGGCTGGCATACAATTGGGACGCTGCACGGCCACCTAGTGCGTACCGGCCTGCAATTACACAGTAACTGGCAGGAGGGGATGTTTTCCCTCCTGCCGGTCACAGAGTGTAGCGTGGCTGAGCAGGCAGATCGTGGTAGAGGAGCTTCTGTTCCCCTACCCGGTCTGACAGGAAATGCTCACAGAGAGCACATGACTACTTCCTGTCAGACCGGGTAGGGGAACAGAAACTCCTCTACCACAGTCTGCCTGCTCGGCCATGCTACAGCAAAGTACAGGGAGAGGCAGAGGGTGGGGGAATTGGGTAAAAAAATGGGACACATGGGGGATAGGGGGCTATAGGGGCATATGGGGGCTAGGGAGCGGGATATAGGGACACATGGGGTATGGGGAGGGGGATATAGGAACACATGAAGGGCTGGAGGGGTATATAGGGACACATAAAGGGCTGGGAGAGGGTACAGGGACACATAAAGGGCTGCGAGGGGGGTATAGGGACACATGAAGGGATGGGAGGGAGGACTAGTGGGACACATGGAAGCCTGGGAGAGAGGGCTAATAGGACACATGGAGGGCTGGGTGCTAATGGAACACATGGGGGGGCTCATGGGACACATGTGGGAATGCTGCTGAGACACATGAAAGGGCTAATAAGTCATACAGGGCTGGGAGGGGGCTCATGGGATGTATGGAGGGCTGGGATGGTGTATATGGACTAAAGTAGGGCTGAGAGGGAGGGTTAATAGCACACATGGAGGGGCTGGAGGTTAATGAGACACACGGAGGGGCAGGGGAGTAAAAAGACACACAGAGAGTCTGTGGAGAAAAAAATACATGGAGGGGTCTAGGGAGAAAGAGACAGAGGGGCTGAGAAAGACGAACAAAAGACATGCAGATTGACTGGGGAAGAGGAGAATGAGACACACAGAGAAGCTGTGGGGAAAGAGACACATGAAAGGGGCTTAGGGAGAAAGACACAAACAAGGTGCATCTTCACTTGTGTCTACTGCTCTCCCTGTAATTTAGAGTTGACCGGCGAGAGAAAGACTATGTGCTGAAGGGACACGATAGTCACCAGAACTACTACAGTTTAATGTAGTGGTTCTGGTGTCTATAGCCTGTCCCTGTAGGCTGAGCACTGTAAATGCTACCTTTTCAGAGAAAAGGCAGTGTTTACATTGCTGCCTAGTCACTCAGACGGCCACTAGAGCTGCTTCCTAGTCCAGTGCTGCACAGCGTGCAGCACCTATGTTGAGCATCTCCACTCTCTGCATGGAGGCGCTGGACGCTCCCCATAGAGATGCATTGATGCAATGCCTCTCTATGAGGAGATGCTGATTGGTGCAGTGAAGCACAGCGTTTTGCCACACATGCGCAATAGCCTCCCAGTGCTTTCCTAGGGAAATTGAATTGGCATTGACTGTGATCATCCAGTTGTCAGCCAAAGCGTAGAGCACACTCTTATTACTTCAAAATGAGCAAGATAACGTCATTTTCTTACTGCTGTGCAATAGCATACATTCACAATTTCAGTCCAATTACAAAACTTTCCTTAATATGTCCAGATACTGTAGTTGTACTGAAACATGGATTATATGCAAATGCAGTCTGCTTACAACAAATCCGCTCTTTTGTTTATTTTGAAGCCCTATGAGTGATTTCTTTCACGTTTGAGTGATAGTTTTCAGTTTTAAGGGTTTTTTTTTTCCCACTTTTATATCTGCACACTATGATGGCGCGATGCATTATAGGGCTGGTATAGAACATTTTCCAGGGCTGTTTTTTATTCCCAGTCCAGCCCTGTATATCTGACCCCTGCTGATTAAAAAATGTG
The DNA here is from genome assembly GCF_036172605.1 of Pelobates fuscus. Taxonomy (NCBI): domain Eukaryota; kingdom Metazoa; phylum Chordata; class Amphibia; order Anura; family Pelobatidae; genus Pelobates; species Pelobates fuscus. The sequence goes on from NC_086328.1 coordinate 25,349,768, forward strand.
TTTAAATAAAGTGTCTAATAAATATGTATGGCAGTAATCATCCACAAATATCAAATGACCACAGAGGGGCATTTTCGCTTTAGGGTTTGTAAAGTTATTATTATGGTACGACCTTCCTGTTTTGTAGAAAGAGCATTAGCCATGCCCAGTTCCAGTTATTACCCCAAAATTACCCACGTAATGAAAATTCTAAGCTCCTAAAAAAAGGGGGGAAATAACTAAAATATAAATGAGAGTGACAGAGATTTGGGGAGCAGATTAATAACACTTAGGATGTATGCTAGTGTCCCCTTTCTCCCTGTTTCTTTTACATTTTTTTTTTTACTATCTTACACTCTTTTTTTTCCTATCGAGTTGCTTACAAGTTATTTGTCCTCTCACCTCCATTTATCAGTAATTAAAGGTCAACTAGTCATGCATGGTTGCAAGCTGATTCATGGGAAAGCACTTTTCTGACTGTAGTTTTAAGTTCTTCTAAAGCAAACATTGCACTTAGCTACAGCAGCTAAGCATACTGGGTATTTTGGTGTACGTTGAATGATCCTGACCTTCTGATTTTACTATAGCACTGCCTAGGTGATAGGGCCCAAGGAGTTATATATTGCACTCACACATTACTATATGGGACAGACATAGAAAAACCTTAAATCTTCTTGTTGTGATTTCAAATCAGCATGGATCCGGATGTTACACTAAAAATGAAGTATACAAAAGATGGTGCAGAACATTCTCTAATCCATATGAAAAAAAAATGTATTGCACTTTAACTTATATAAAATATTATCAGCATATCATAGATAACATTAACCAGTCTTCTACATAAATGATATGTCCACACCCTATGCGTTTCACCACTAAGACTCTTCAGTAATTTCCCATAAATAAATATTCAGAATAATACATACAATAAAAACAAAATGTAAACTCCGGTGCAACAGAAAAAAAGCACATAAACATTCTGGAAACATAATTCTTTAAATACCCCTCCCTTCCCATTCGCTGAATCCGACGATATTCGGACAATCGGGATTGCAGTGTGGGTCAGGCTGTGAGCGGCCAAGGACCCTCATTCAGTTTAAACTATTCAAAATGTTTTAACACTGATTGGAGGCACAGTGCCAGAAGACGCTAAGCACTTTAACCCCTTAAGGACACATGACATGTGTGACATGTCATGATTCCCTATTATTCCAGAAGTTTGGTCCTTAAGGGGTTAACCAATTAAATGATGGAATAGTGCCTAGAGTGTCCCTTTAAGTCCTCTCTTTTGCATATACATTATGTATATTCTTAGTATCTCTGTAAATCAAAATGGTAATATGTGTATCCCCCTGAGGATTATCAGTTGCACGTCAGTGGTGAAATCCAATTATATTTGAATGGCTGGATTGCTATAAGTCCCGTGCATAAGGCACCTGTCTGGCATTTTTGGTTCTGGACTGCACTTGTGGATAGGGGTGAGTCAAATATCCAAATGCTATAGGTTCCGTAGTACTGGCACAAGTGGTCTTGGCTTATTTGAGACCTGAACATGAACTAACTAAAAAAAATAAAAATGATACTCAGATTTAATGTGTTCTATTACATCCTCTTTTAATTTGTTTTAATTTGTTTTAATGATTTCTAAGCAGATTTTGCAAATATATTTTTTAACTCACTAATTAAATGTAAACCTGGCCCATAGCCCATTTAATTGGATGCTTATCCATAATGCATTCCTAAGGATAGCAATGAATCCAACATTGTGCCTTAGTATTCCTTTTCCATGAGCATTTCCTATATCTCACACTGATAATATAATAAATTATAATTGCAGAAAGGACAGACAGTGAAGTGCGGCATGGAGATATATTTACAAAAAAAAAAAAGAATCACAAATGGAATAGAAGCAAAATATACACAAAATTAAATTAAAAGAAAAAAAAGTTTAAAATATGTTAGGTAAAACAAAATCTGATTTTTTGAAAAAAAAAGTTGAGAATTTATGCCATTTATGCCTTATGTTGTTCTCCTAATTTAATACACTATGTAGATAGTGCATACACACAATGCAACAAAAATGAGTTAAAAAATGTATAGATCATTGTTTGAGGGTACAAGCACACACATCTCTGACCATGAATGGACTCCACCAAATCAAAAGCCGTCATTTTGGACTATCTAGTTCAGACATCTCAAATTTCGCCTCCAAATGTTGCTGAACTACAACTCCCATAATTCTCTGGCAATCTAATGTGTTCAGTGGATTTTGGCAGTTGAAGAACATCAACATCTGGGTGACCATGGATTGAGGTCCCGGATTTCGCATCATCTTGTGGTTTATGGGATAGGTGACTGGGCTTGCCCAATAAACTAATAGTTTAGATAGTTTGTATTTTGTGTAACCTGTGAAGTGAATTTCTTAATACATTCCATTTTTCCCTAGAACCTAAAATTATACTTCTTGGAATTTTCCCTCACAAATACCTCTCTTGCAGAGAACCACTGCTATGCATGTCATGGTAGCACACACAAGTTCTTTAGAGTGCTCATGGAAATCCCCTCTATCCCCCTCAATTTCGAGAGTACTGGAGCGGTTGGCCAGCAATATAATATATGATGAGATGTCTTATACACTGTCTGGGTCTCTCCAATGGTTTGACAAAATCTGATATCAGTGGTATAAGGTTGTGATTTAATGGTGGTAGGTTATAGCTATGGCCTAGATATCTGCTTGAATGTCTCTGTGGATACTACAGGACAAGATGTTCTAACGCTTTAGTTTTGTTCCTTTAATCAACATTCTCCAATTGTATACTCAGTATCTGTACGTTCATTTTGTTGTACTGTTCTATATATAAAACGCTCAATAAAGATAAAAAAAAATTAAATAATGACACACCTCCTTACTTATGTAAAAAAACTCACCAAGTGTATCTTTAAGAAGAAGGCCACTGTTTGACTTTAGGGGAAAGTATTCTCAAAAAGGAATATAAATTTGACCATGGCTCTAGAGCTTACATTTTCTGTAGTCATAAAATAAAACTGGGTCACCTTCTCCCAAGACGCCCAGAAGACACAACTGGAAGATGTCAAAAGACCAAACGTGCTTGAAGTGAGAAGGATAAGCTGAGGCTCTTATGGGTATGAGCAAGGATAGCCTTTGTGTGTATGTTGCCATATGTTAGAATGAACTTATTTTAATTTGCAGAAATAAATTCATATTTTATTGTGGTAAAGGGGTTCTTGATGGTCATATCATCCTGGAGCCCTACATATTTTGAGATGCCACTACCAAGAGGAGAAAACATCCCCAATGTGAAAAAAAAAGAAATTGTGATAAAAAGGCAGGATATTGCATCTTAAAAAAAAATTAGATTAATATTACTTGGCAATTAATTAGTGGAACCTAAACTAAATTTTGTGTTAATAAATTTGGGGCAAATTTAGAACAAAATATTGTGTTCCCCCTTACTATGAAATATTCTAAATTGCTCATTTTACAGGGTATGAAGCCATTAATTGGGACAAACCAGGCCTCCGATCTGCTTACAGTCTGTAAACAAAAGCATCAAATTTATCAAGAAAACCACCCTGTAGCTACGAAAGCTCTGTGCATTGTATCTTCAGTGCAGCTGGATTCATTGGTAAAAAAAAAATCTCCATTCATGGCAAGACTTGAACTGAAGATTAATCATAGAATAATACCCTTACATCAGGAAACTCATGAAAACGAACAGGACTCCAATACGCCATCCGACATATTCCGATACAGGAGGCCCATCCTCCCTCCCCCTGACCCAAAGAGCTTACACTCTAATTGGATGCAAGCGGAGTAATCGACCAAGATCCCTGGAATCTCTAAACATAAACGGAGAGCGGATTCTCCTTTAGCAAAGCCAGCCCAAAAGATTTGTGTTGAATTTTAAGAGGTGCCTGCAGTGCTCTCACACTTTTAACCCTTTAAGTTCAACGCATAGCCACAAATCGCAAATCTGTGCCATATTTACAGAAATTAAGCAAAATTCAAGACGTAATAATATTTTTTATAAACTTCACAGAAGAAATGGAATTACACATGCTCGGACTAATATAAACTAGAAAAAAACAAACAAACATATTTTACTTCAGAGTGAAATATTTTTTAAATATCAATGAAACACTTCACTTTAAAAAAAAAACAATAAAAAAAAACTCCAACAAATATTCCATTATATAGCATTACTGTTTAGTGACCCAGCAGTGTTAAGCCACTAGCCCAGATATTTAAGTTGTCTATTGATCTGTGCACAGAGTCCTTAACCTCTACACCCTATCCTGGCACTAGCTGCAAATTCTCAGTCTCCTCAACCTCCCACCGATCTTGAACTCAGCACTTACAGTTTATTTGTCAGCCCCCACCCCATCATCTTCCCCCCTGTATCAACCCCTCCAAATGAATGAATAATTTATGCAAATCTAAATCCCCTTTGGTCTTAATGAAAGCAAAACAAGATATCCCACGCACAGCTCATCCCTTTTAGAACCCTGTCTCCCTCAAGATTCCATAGAATCCCCCACATCAGGATTTCCTCACTGGGGGTGCTGTGTATTCCCCCACCCCTCATCCTGGTACTACCTTCTACCACCCCCTCCTTCACCCATATGCTCCCATTGCTGCACAATCTGCTTTGCATCAATCCAAGTATTTGCCTGATCAGATAGAGAGAGTCCAAGATACTGTCTCACAGCTCTGTCATCAGCAAGGCAGACACAGAAGAGGCTGGGGTCACTAGTGATGGACAACACTCCTCTTCTTCACAAGTCAGGAGAGAGGCTGTGAGACCCCTGCCTCTCGCAATTATTCATGTGATTCTGTTCTCACTGCCCCCCTCTCCTTCCCTCCATCAGCAGCTTGCTCTCAGCCCTTGCCTGCCCCCCCTCTCCCTCTCTCTCTCTCTTTCTCTCTCTCCCTCTCAGTCTCTCCTCTGTTGCATTCCTTGCCAGAAGCTCCCAGTTCCTCTCGGATCTTGTTTTGCTGGGTTGGAGTGTACAGGACTTTAAGATGCTGTTGGATCCTCTATAACGTTTCCATGTGACAGTTCTTTTTTCTGTTTAATATTCTTCTTGCAAGAGCTGAAGATTCCACCCAGGTAAGGACACCAGCTTCCCTTGCACCCTGAAGGGATTTCTGTCTGTCTCCCTGTCTCATTGCATTTTTTTCCTTGTCTTCTTGGTTATTTTGAGAGTTGAGTGGTTCTTCAGGATGCCACCCTGGACCTTGGACCACTGGAAGCTCCTTGGAGAAGGAGGTGGGGAAAGGTATCCACTTCTAGAGGAACTTGGGATCTAGGTACTCCATGGACCTCTTTTTTTTGCTTGTCCACTCAGCAATTGCTTAGCAGCAGTGAGAGCCACAGTGGAGCTATACAAGCCCAATTCCCACTTCCCCCAGAGGAAGGATTACATGGATGGGGTGTTCTGGCTGCTAGTATTTGGCTTTCTGGTTTATGTGAGAGTAACAAACCTTGGCTTCCTATATTTTTCTGGTTCATCTTTCATAATTATTTTTCCCTTTATAATATGTCGATGTGGTCACAGTTCTCATTTTGGGGAACCCTTAACTCTGGGTAACACTGCGTCTGATGGAGATGACATGATTAAAACACAAAATAATAATGCATCCATGCAGAGGAAGAGGTGCCTGGGGGAGATAACCAGGAGCACATAAAGCCGGTTCTCGTTGCAATGATCGCTTCCTTAACCCTTTCTGTGCCGGGAGGCATACCAGGGAACATGCCCTCGGGGTTTGTGGTACCCATAGTGGGACTGGGTTGTTTTTTTCACCCTGTACTGGAGGGGTTTTTCCATATGCATGTCAGAGTCATAGCCAATGCTGTACTGGGCACTCCGGCAGAGAAAGGGTTAACGTCCCTGGGTATCGAATGAGATGTGAAGACGTGGGAGGCAAACTCCCTGTGCTGGACATGAAGTGGTTAACCAGGTGATCATCAGGCTTCTGCTGCATGCACACTTATTCTATAGTAAAGGGATCCCATCCTAAGCCTGGTTAGTACCGAAAGGGTTCATCATATGTTTTTAATATTTCTTGATTCTTTTTTTTGGAGGGGGGGGGGGCTGGTGGGGGGCGAAGGAGGGATGAAAGTGGGTGGCAGGTAGCCAGAAAAAAACACAAGCTTTTATTCCCTATGAGTACTTTGCAACCTCCCTTGGTAGTTAGAGGGTTAACTGCCTAAAAGAGTCCTTTAGTGAGACATTGTAGCTAATCCTTTGGCCATGTAAAGGTCTCGCTACGGATCCAGATCTCTTCCATCCGTTGTCTTGTGTAATATGTTTAATATTTTATAGCAAGAACACGTCCTGTAGCTAAGAAGCATCCTTAGGGTATCATTATTAAAAAAAAAAAAAAAAAATCCTGCTTGTAATAGATTGGGGGAAAGGGGGGAAGGGGGGGAAGGGGGGGAGAAAGGGATGACCCACTTCTAAAAACCCTTTCATTACCAAAACGTTTTTTTTTTTTTTTTTTTTTGCATTTTGATTCTCAGCTTCTCTTAACCTTTTCAGTGCCAGTCCTATGTAGCAAACACTCCTGTGAATAAGTATGTTAGGTGTTAAATCACCATACATTACTAGTATTCATTGTTTCATATTGTAGCAATATTTTTAGAAACAAAACTGACAAACTAACAAACAGACAAACAAAAAAAAAAAAGCAAAAATGTTTCATTTGTTTCCTGCTATACTCTGAGGTTTTAGGTGAAAAAAACAAACCAGGCAGATCCCGTGTGCATGTGTGTGATCCTGTGTTTATATGTTTTATATGTAGTCTAGCAGAATGGGTATTTCTGTCACTGATCATAATGTCTGTGTCCCCAACTCCAGCTGATCAAAGATGACATTGTTATAGAATGCGCATCTCCAATTCAGCATCCAGAGGAGAATAGCCATTCTTTTGAATTATTTAACCATGGGTATAGTTCAGCAAGAAACAGGACCCAACTGCAGAAAGAGTGCAAATTTAACCCTTTGATAACCGCACCAAAGCCTTGAACGCCATGTATTCCTACATTTGATGAAATGTACATCATACACCTATCCGTAAATATAGGTATATGTAGATAACGTGGCTATCTATACATCGTTTGCATTTAATTAAAACAGGCTAGCCATGAGCTATTAATATGAAGTGTGGCGAAATCAATTTTTTTTTTCCTTTAGAGATTATCAAACGCAAGTGGCTTCTTGTGAAGTGTCTTTAGATTTTTATGAGACGGGGAATTCAATTGTGACCAGAGATAGTTTTAAAAATGTCAGCAAATCTGCAAGATCTTCCTATTTCATCACTTCTTTTACCCTCGAGCTCAACTTCTAATCTGCCGTCTGTTAAATTTCAATCAATAAAAACATATCTGAAAAATAATATTCAATAAAATACAGGAAAAGTAATAATCTATAATGTGTCTTGTTAAATCCTGACTTTACGTCATAACCATGAGCACTTATTGCAGAGAATTGTTTCAAGCAGTATGGGGAAAAAATTCAATTTTTATGGCTGGAGTTTTTTTTAACTGTTTTTTTTTTATGTTTTATTTTTTTTTAGGAATAGGAATTGAGTAAAACTATTCTATAGAATTTACATCACATTTCAATATTCGTTTAATTTCTAAAGCACTTACATAGTCCACAAGGCTGTGCAATGCATAGCAGCAAAATTAATCTAGACTTTGGGGGTTAATTATAAAGTAGAAAAGTTGTGGCAACGTGGCAATTAACTTGCAAAAAGTTTGGTCAAAATTGCCAAATTGGGAAAAAATCTTCCAATTCCTCGTGTGGCTATTTTTTTTTTTTTGTCATTCTGGCTTCTTTGGCCTTCATTTTTGGAGTTTGCAGTCAGTACACAATTTACTGGATATACCCATAGATATTTACAGCTGTGTGCTCATAGTCTCGGCTTAATTTATGAACTGCAAATGAAAATATAACTGAATCTCGTTATTATGCAGGGAGTTTAATAGTAATAACACTAAGATAAAAAAACAAAAACAAAAAAAACTCTCCAGTTGAGTATAAAGGTAATTCTACATATACTGCAGTGGATTTGATTGTTCAGTTTTATTCTTCAGGGTAAACCCCCCCCCCCCAAAAAAAAAAAAAAAAAATCTAAATAAATATTATTTTCTAGATATTGTGCTAGAATAAGTGGATCTCTACAGAGTGTGACATTTTCAGCCAGTTTGAAAGGCAGCCATCACAGAAAACCTACTTACGCAAAGAGGTTAAATAACTAGGAGAGAGAAAAAACAAAGTTGCGAAATCTAGATAGACTATATATAAAGTGGAGTCCTGCTGCTCAAATCTCTCTCTCTCTCTAACATTTAATAAGGGTTTTCAGATTTCTCTAAAACTTTAAGGCCTAAGACAGCGACATCACATTAAATATAAATCACTAGCTGTAGTAGTGGTTTTGATCTTTTTTATTTTTTTACACTGCAGATTTTTGGGATGTATAATGATTTCATATATATATATATATATATATATATATATATATATATATATATATACATGAAATACATTTTATTAGCAGTATATAATTAAAAAAAAATTCTTCAAGTTATCATTTTTCATTTTGACTATATATATATAAATAAATTCTAAAAGAATAAGAAATATGTTTTGAAACATTTCTCAGAATAAGAATAAAATAACGTGAAGTCTGTGGGTAATTATTTAGATTGGTTGCAAATTTAGGGTTAAATTCAGGCCTTGGGACAGTCTCAGTAGACTACACAATATGTACTTTGTTCTTTTCGATGTAGACCTTTCCACAAGGTTAAAGGTTAAGTTGCTGCAGGGAATATTATTTCAGCAATAGTGATACATTCAGGGGAATATATATATATATATATAATGATAATGCTTCACATCCCAGAGAATAATAACGGCGATTGTTAATTGTTTTATATTGAGATTGATTGACGTTTGCTTATTTCTTGAAATTGCAGACGTGTGTCGAATTCAAAAGTATGGCATTTGTCTTATTTTGAGTCGTTGGTCTACTTCCAGAAAAAAATAGCTCAAATTAAATTCTAAAAGTGTGTTTACTCTACGCAGCATAAACATAATATTCATCAATAAATCTCTGGTCCTTAACCCTTGGGTCAAGACCCGATATTGCATTCCCATGCTTTTCAGTTGGTTGGATTGAGCATATTATATACTCTTATAGGCCTCAAGCAACTGCTTACAAAAAGTTCATTATTGGGGCATCACTTATTTTCTTCCCCGTGCAACGAAGGCCATTTAACAATGCACAAAGTTCTGCGAAAGTACTTTTTATGGAACGTATTTCACTATTATTTTAGTATTTATTATATTAAAGTTTAAGAATGCTGATTTTACAGCTAAAGAATGGTTCTCCAGGCGAAAGCTATGCACATAATAATTTCAGGTTGTGGTAAAAAAGTTAAAAACTGTAAGCATGAAGAATATATCTATTTATCTTGCAAAACCAGTTGCCGCTTTGTCTTTTGGGGTCATGGCATTGACAATAGATTATTTTTAAATAGGCCTGAATACCATCAATAACTGCCCAGGCCGTAGTGATGGGTATTTGAAGGTATTGCAAGATGTAGGTTACCTTAAAAGGACAAAGAAGGGATTCTAGTCAATGCTATTGGTTTAAGTAGACTCCACCTCAAGTTTTATTCTACTTGTTATTGTTAGCATTCATTTGGCTCCAACATATTCCGCAGCGCATTACAATTATACAGACGGGATATCAAATAACAAACTAATGTTCGAAGAAACAAGAGTTAAAGAGGGCCCTACCCAAATAAACTTATTGTTATCTGGCATTCTATGTATCTATAAAATATCCATTATATAAATAATGCACTGCAGAATTAACTTAAATTGCAACAAAGTTTATTTTTTTATTGTGTTGGTGACATTTTCAAGTTGAAATAAACTTTTTTTGTTTTAAATTCTGTTCTTTTTGTTACTAAACCCTTGCTCAGGGGCCTTTTCGGCCATTTTAAAGATTTTCCTGAGGCGAAGTAGTTCCACAGATGTGTAAAGTAAATTTAGTATATTGTAATCATCATTTGGCACCTCATGACACACCGCTTACTACTTTTAGCTTTGGGTTCATTTCCTGACTGGTTCCTTCACACTGATACCTTCAATATGCCACTAACAATGCCTTTTTTAATGTGAAACGGCTTGAGCCACAGAGCAGATACACATTCCTTCAAGGCATATTGTTTTCATGGTTGTAGGAGAGCCTGGAAAATGCTTTGCCAGTCAGTCTTTTTTGGGGGGGATGGGGGTAGGGGAGATGGTTTACTGCTAGTTAAACATCTGGTTATAATTTCCCAACAGGTCATACAATGTTTTCATTTGCTCTGCAGATCCACATAATTTTAGAGACTCCAGTCTTGCTGCATATAATCCCTTCATTCCTGAACCTAATTAAGGCCTCATGCTGAACTAAAGGCAAACTATAACATGCAGACTAGATTTTCTTTTCCTATTGACAAAATAATACGTTTTGAATCTTGTTGTGATAGTTTAAACAATGTACTTCAATACTGTAGTTTTAATTATTATTATTTTTTTTTAATCTCATATTAAGTGATTGGTTGATAGGCTACTATCTTCTAAAACAAACAAACTTTTCTGTGACATTGCAAATAAATGATGTGGAGATCTACAAAATATATGTATATAAATTGAAAAGACTATGCACCAGTGGAAGTGCTAGTTATTCAGCCAAAAAATATCCAAGTCAAGGGCTTTGTCAACCTTTACTCTAGGTTTAGCAACCTTTGGCACTCCAGATGTTGTGGACTACAACTCTCTGGATGCTTTGCCAGCATTATGGCTGTTAAGGTGGCATTAAGGTGGCCTACCCTTCCATGGGGCCTTTGTCAGTGCCAGGTCCACAAACCTGGGTTTTTTAGTTGAATAAATATCTCTGACATCTGTAAGAAACACATTTATGGAAGTACAAACTACTAAATGGCATCTCCAAGCTTTCAAACAACATTCATGTATAATTAGGCCTGAGGACAATAGTTTTCTGACTTAACAAGCATTGTCTAAATTGAACTGGGTTTGCACGTTTTAAATAAAAGCTGCATTGAAGATGAATCTCATCTGTTTTATCTATTTCTGCTTTATCTATTTCCAACAGGAAATGGACTGATCAAAGGTGGAGAGATACCACAGCATTAACACATGTTGTACAATGGTAACTGCTTCCATTAAGGTCTACAGAAGGACTTGCTCCATGTGGAAACGCTTATCAACACTTTTTAATAGGTTTTGGTGCAAGTGTGATGTGTTCCATGAGCACATACAATGCTGTACCCATTTGTTTGAGTGGGAGAACTCAGACTTGTAGACTAGACATCTTTCGGCCACTCTTTCGGCCTGTGGTGGGGCTTCATAAATTTGGCACATACCGTACACATTTTCAGAGTGGTCTTTTTTAATGCACTGATTAGATCATTCTGGTCGAAACCGTGATGCAGAGACCATCTAAGTGATAATATAAACACATAACTGCCACGCAAAACCCACATTCTTTCTTGGAATGGGTTAACAGGCAGCAGATCTGCCTTTTAAATGAAATTATTAAAAATGGATTGTCCACTGACATGCTTATCAAAAAAATAATTATAATTACAATCTAGCGGTAACACCCCTTGCAAAATGAGCCGTTATACAGCGCTGCATATTAATGAGCATGGGATTTATTGTCATTGTTTTATGTTTATAGACACCATTTCAAGGTCAATCATTTTGGAAACATGTGATAGGCCTTAATCTAGATTTGGGAGCAAAATATAGGCCATAGACCCACACTTAGCTCGCCAGGCAGAATGGGGACAAACGTATTAGTAGAATACAGCAGGCCAGATGCCAATTTATGAATGCATTCCTTAAATGCGGCCTTAAGTTTGGGATCCTTCCCATTCCAGCATATTTAAAAAAAAAAAAACCTTTGCACGTGTTTATTGTGTTTGCCCTGGAGAATGCCACGGATATAGCAATATAAACAATCACGTCAAATCTGAGCTGTAAGTACTCGTCGGGGGACGTAAACAAAGCAGAGACTGTTTTCTTGATATTTATTATTGTTTATTTATTGGCGTGCGGTAACGTGATACCTATAGAAAACCCATAAAATTAACTGTTTTACTGCTAGAGAGGCCTATAACTCATAGCTGTGAAAGACGAAAGAATGACTGCGTAAAAACTTCACCAGTTTAACCAGTTTGCATGTAGTAAATGACTTCAGATCACTCTATTTTAACATAACAGTAATCACTAGAGGGCAGTAATGTTCTTTCATAAATCTGAAATAGTGGCCTGTGGAACTCTCAGGGCAGTATGAAAAGATGGTTTGTTACCACCAGCGAAGGCGGAAGTCTCCAGGGAGACACAATTCAATCTAGTTGTGGTTCAGCTTAATGCTCATGTTGTCTGTCAAGATTAACATCTTCCTACGAACTGCTTTCTGTTACCTTGTTTTTTTTTATTATGTCACATTGTAGCTCACCACTGGAAAGTTTGGGAAAATTGTGTTACTTTAGTGTGTTTTTAGAGTTTCACAGACGGAATCGAGGCGTCAAATAAAACAGCATCATCTGAAATGGTTGCTGTGATTTGGAAGGATTTAGAGTCTATCTTTATGTATCTAAGACAATGTTGCTTCCCTACATCAAGAAAAGACGAGAAAATGAATACAAGAGAAAAAGCTGTAACTGCTGGGTTCATTGCTAAGCTTGTGAACTTGTGTTACTTTGTTGTATATAGCTCTTAGTTTTGCCCTGAAATAGGTATCTATTTTAGTAAGTGCATTTAAAGGGACAGGCATTTTTTTTTTAGCTCTGCATATGAGTTTTATACTGTGAGTTCATTGAAGATGCAACTTGCCTTTTAACCCCATGGGCTCTAGAATTCAAGCAATTAAAATGTAAATCTAGCATATCATTTAGGAAAATGTAGTTCCATTATTTACTCATAGAAATTCAATCTACGAAATCATTTAAGTGGAACAATCTCTTCCCCGGAAGCGATAGTGTAAGTGTTAGCATATGGGAACTAGTTCAAAGATTGGGAAATAGTCCATATTTCTTAGCGAAAAGAGAGAAAAATGAAAATGTGACACAGAATGTGCAATATGTGATGTAGGTGGGGTAACATTCTAAAGAGAAGAAAAAAATGGGAAAAAAAGCTATTTTGACTATGTGTGATTAATTAACCCCTTAAGGACCAATTACATTCTGTGTCATCACCACAATCTGGTCTATGCAGACCCCATGCCAGCAAGGATTGCTCTGCTATTTTTAGCATCGTCAGACGTGCGGAGCCCGGCTGGTACTGCTACATGAACAAGAGATTCCATGTCAGCAAAGGGTTTTTAAGGATCGCATCAGCATTCCGATTTTCACCCTCTTCTTTGGGTGAGAATGGCAGGCAGCTTTTTGTCATTTCCCCATCCAAGTCCGATTTTATATTTATTTATATATTTATTACTGGCATTTATAAAGTGCCAACATATTCCCCAGCGCTGTTCAGTTGGGACAGATAACACAATAAGAACAGACTGATACAACAGGTAGAGGGCCCTGCCCGAGAGCTTACAATCTAAAGGGTAAACTGGGGAGATGAGACAAGAGGTAGCAGAGGGATTTGCATGTGATGGCAGAGAGAGGTAATAGAATAGCTGCAGCAGCTGATAGCATGTGAAGGGAAATAGGAGGTGATTGGCGGTGGTTCCGAACAGCTGGACGAGCATGCTATATAGTTAAAAGGAACCAGGGTGGGTGGGTAGAGCCGAGAAAAATGAAAAGGCATTGGTGCAGGGATGGATGGTGATTTGGGGCAAAGGAAGAGAGATAAAAACACTTAAAAGGAATTTACAGCTGGGAATGGCAAGGGTGTGGGGGGGAGGACGAATGGAGCAGGCTAGCCATTTGTCACAAACAAGTAAGTATTTGCCAACCAAAATTATATCAACCAGATTATTAATCACATTATTATTATTATTTTATTATTATTTATATAGCGCCAACAAAATTCTGTAGTGCTTTAAAATGGGACATGTAACATCAAGTACAAATTATTACACTTGTAAACTATATGTAACAATGGTAGTAGCATTATAGTAAAGTAAAAATCAAGTATATGTCACTTGCTCTCAAATGCTATTTACATCTTTATATAACTCTGGATGCCTGTAAGATTCTTCCTGGCCATCATCCTTCCATGTGTTTTGCATTTCCTCCAGGTGGCGCTGTAACTGTGAAGGCAGTTTTTGGAATTAACTGGTCCTGGTGCACAGCTTTCTCTCGTGTGCTTTTGCATGGCCATATGCATTCGTGAAGAGCACAAAGTTATGATTTTTATGAGTTGTGATGCAATAACTTTATTCAGACTTGCGCCACACCACTAGCGAGCAGTGAGAAGTTGTGTTCAGCAGGACTAGGCAAATTAAAAGATGAGGGCATAAGCCCTAGATTCCTCTCCCCAAATGGGGTTACAAGCATAATAAGTAGAGGGTTATAGATGCAGCAGACACAGTTATAAGACTTGTTAGTGCCTAGACAGGTACAACTCTAGCCCATAAGATGGTGCCTTCCTTTCCTACTTGCAAATCTGGTCATTAAAGGACCATTAGTTTCACATTTGTTGTGAGTTTATCTCCTAACTTCCATAATGTGATATGAGGATATGTCACCTTAGTCGTCCATATCAGTCAATTACAAATTCACAGTTGCCCTCCAGGCCCATAAAATGATCAAACCACTTTACACGTACAGCACTGTTAACCATCTGTGCATGGGTAGATAGTATGCAGGTCAGTGCAGGCCAACTGAGTAAAAAAAAAAAAAAAAATGGCACTGGCACCGTATAATGTCTCCCCATCAGCTTGAAACAATATTGCATTCAGCTTTATATTCTTTTTCATCTAAGCAAACTGTGGCATTTTTGGTTTGAATTACCACTTGACGTTCTGCCAGTTTTGTCAGTGGGGAGGAAGCCATCTTGGAATTGTATCACCATTTTCTACCTCTCACTGACAGCTACTTGCAGACTTGCAGAGGGCATGTGACGTCAGCAGCCAAAATCTGTGATTTGCAGAGTGACTTCCTGCGTTACACTGTGCAAGAAACAGGTCAAATATTTTCTGAGCTTTCTGATGATGCTATTCAGATTGGCCTGGGTTTGCTTGAAATCTGTTATTTGCTGTTTTTTTTTCTCTCTATAAAACACTGCTGATAGGCTACAAGTTTTATACTTTTTTTATTTTTTAACCGGCTTGTTTAAAAAAAACATACAAAAAAAGTGGGCATGCTGCCAAAGACTCCTTGCACCATCAAAACATAATTATTTGTAGTGGTTATGGTGCTTATCTAATGTCACTGCTTCGTGCGAAATATAATCACAATTTCAGTGCTAATGTTTGCCATCTGTGATGTAGCATTTCGTTTCTATAGACATGATCATTATCTAGGCTGTTTTGTTGCTTGTTATATAGAAGTGAAAGCCATTGACCTCGGAAGGTCAAGAGTGAAACAGAAATCGTAGCCTTAGTGGGTCATTTACTTTAGACCTTAAAAGGTGTACATCACTAATTAACATACCGTTAAAAGATGCCAATTAATTTCAAACGCATAAAACTCCTCTTGCTGGGAAGTTTACTTTCCGTTATATTCAAAATACATCACAAAAAAAAAACGTATGAGATATTTTGATACTATATATACTTTTACAGGAATTCTAATTAGTAGCAATATTATTTGTTGTGATCCAACATATTATGCAGCGCTGTACAACAATATAACAAGGAATGGGGACAGAGTATAGTCCAGTTGTTAAATGCTTTCATTACAAAACAGTAAAATCAGCTTGGTGACGATCAACTTACCTTGAAAAGTAAGCAAAACTATACTATTTTGGCAATACTGCGCAATCATTTAATTTTTCATGTTTACGATAATGCTTAGACAGTAGAGATCTAAATACAAATACTGTGATTCTGAAGAATACTGCAGCCAGGACTGTCAAATGTTATCGACACGATAATATTATCGACACAGTTCAAATTGCAGAATATAGGCAAAAATAGTCATTAGCTAAGTTTGAGAATATATCCAAAGTGTAGAATAGTTACTTAATTGTAAAGCTCCATGGTATAGGTTGGAGCTATCAGAGCAGGATTAACCATAAGGCGACCTTTAGAAGCTGCCTTGGGCCCACTGTTTAGACAGGGGCCACAGAACCATGAATTTGCTTGAAATCATTAAAGGGACACTATAGTCACCAGAACAACTACAGCTTATTGAATTTGTTCCGGTGAGTAGAATCATTACCTTCAGGCTTTTTGCTGTAAACACTGTCTTTTCAGAGAAAATGCAGTGTTTACATTACAAGGGAAACAGATAAAACTGCTTTATTTAGCTAAAGTAATTTAGGTGACTATCTTGTTCCTTTAAGATCTCGTCACAATAGTGCAAGATATATTTACATGTAAAATGCCTCTTTAAAAAATAAATGCAGCTGTGGCTCCTGGGTTCTTTGTGCTTGGGGGATGTGGAATGTCTAGGTCTCTTCAATCTACGTATGTGGAAAGAGAAAAGACAGAGCGACCTAATAGTGCAATGTGTCTGGGATTGCCGGACAATACATAAGAAGTAAAAATATTGCACTCACATGAAAAAGAGCTATGACCAGCCCTAGTATATATCGCATATAGTGGTATAATCCCCACTTCTAGGATATGATGGTGGTGGTCTTTCACAGCAGATGATTATCTAGGTACTCGGAGAAGAAGAAATAGCAACAAAAAGTGCTCTCAGTAATAAAATACAAGGATATTAAAATAAGCAGAATATTACTCACAAGCGTGGAGCAGACTCACTGCTCTATGGCGACAGCGTTAGTGGTATGATCCCCACCTAGGATGTTCTTAAGAGTAGAAATGGTAACAGTCTTTGGATAAAAATAGATAAAATGCCAAGAAAAAAATCTGTTTTTTGAAATAAGGAGGTAGTAGGTTGTAATAAAACCAAAATCCTTTATTCAATATAAATGTTTGTTAAAAAGTAATGTCCATAACGTGTTTCACCATGTAGGCTTTCTCAAATGATTGTGGAAGCTATATTAATGCTAATATTAATAGTCAACAAGTTGGATGAATCATTATGAACTCAATATTTCCATTGATAAGCCTGCAATGTGACTTTCATAGGATTTGTGGAATCAGGCTGTACCAGAATCTGACCAACTGCTGCTCAGCGTAACTTGTTGCTGCAGATTCACACATAGCACACAGTAGCAGGCACGTTTGGTTGAGCAGCAGTTGATCATTTAACAATAGAGTCTGACAAAACATGGCTGCTCAGACATATACAAAAGAAAAAAAACATTCTAGAAAAAAAAACATTAAAATACATTTAAATATGTAATTGTTTCCCTTTTAAAAAGGGAAGCGAACATTTGATGACATTTGTCCTGAAAGAACATACTTCCTGTTTTGTATTTTACAAACAACTGATTGTTGCACCTGGCCATTTTTATAAATGGGTAATGGTCCAGATTGGGAGTGACTGCAACCCATCATATCAATAACTGTTATTCACAAAACGGTTTATTCACTAAACTCTGAATTGTAGCTATTTGAAATCTGAATGGCAACATGTAAGCAGTGATATATTATGTGAAAAAAAATGATCCAACTCAGCTATAGAGATTGATTGTCTAACATATTAACCCAATCATACATACACACTCAACATAGGTACACCACACGCACACAGACAAACACAAACAGATTTCCCTTTCAAAGCGTAGATTTTGCAATTTGATAATTTGTAATTGTTACGGATTGTTTTGTTCTGAAAAAAACTTTTGAATAGAGAAATGGCAAGAAGTGCAATGTGTTTTTAGTGTAAGCCTCTATACTCTTAAAGGAACCCTCTAACATTAAAAACATACTCCCTTTTTTAACATTTCTAAAATAATAGTTAATTTTGACCTGTATTCTAGTTCCGAGACAGACTCTTTGAAGGCAGCTGCTCTACCGACTATGAAATCATCTAATGGGCGTTTAAGGATTTCAGGTGGGCGGTAGGGATTTCGGCGGCTAAATCCTCTTCTTGAGAGGATTTCTCCTTTTTAGAGTGGGCGGGCGCGAGTGGCTTGGGGGCGCAAGATTTCAGTGACCGGCAGGAGGGAAGCGCTCCCTCTTGCCAGGCCACCTTCTGGCGGCAGAGTTCTAATCCGAGGCGGCGAGGGATCTCTAACCTCTCTGTTCTGCCCCCTTCACGCGATGTTTTATGATGCCATATTCCAGCTCCTGGCATCAGTAGACAGCCCATGAGGGAGCAGAGCAGAGAGGTTAGAGATCCCTCGCCACCTCGGATTAGAACTCTGCCGCCTGCCGAAGTGAAGCCCCACTGGACCCCAGGGACAGATCCACACCAGCTCTCCAGGTAGGGAGGCTGGGTGGACATTTAATATTAATAATTTGTGTGTCTGTAAGTGTATTTGTGAGTGTGTATGTGTGTGTGTGTCTGTAAGTGTATGTGTGAGTGTGTGTATGTTTATCTGTGTGTATGTGTTTCTCTGTGAGTGTGTGTCTGTAAGTGTATGTGTGAGTATGTTTGTCTGTGTGTCTGTAAGTGTATGTGTGTGTGTTTGTCTGTGAGTGTGTGTGTGTCTGTAAGTGTATGTGTGAGTGTGTGTATGTGTTTGTCTGTGAGCAGAGTACTTGTAGAATAGAAGAAAGAAGGAGCAGAGTACTTGTAGAATAGGAGAAAGAAGGAGCACAGTACTTGTGAAAAGGAGAAAGAAGGAGTAGAGTACTTGTAATAAAGGAGAAAGAAGGAAAAGGAGAGAATTGTTGTTGGCTAATAATAGTAAGTGGGCTACCTAGCTCAGCCTTCCTACTGGGCATTGCTATAAGGAAGGTTAAAAAATAGAAAAAAGGGGAAAAAAAGGTGGGGAGGGGAATTGAGGAGGGAAAGGAGGGGAGCTGATGCACAGATGAAAAATCATATTATGAGCAAACAGAGAAATCGTCTGAATGTCACCGAAAGAGGAGACCTTTGTTTGTTCCTTACGAACATCGAACCAGATATCAAATATTTAGTCTCGCAGCATCAACCTTAAGGATCTCATTAATCACTAGTAAAGGTAATTTCAATTTACTTTATTGTTTTCTCATTAAACTTTATAAAGTTAAAAACATTATAAACATGCATAAAGTAGAAATAAAAAGATAAATGTACGTACATTATTTATTTTTTTTTAAAAACACCCTCCTTTCTAAAAAATATTCTGCACTTGCGTGAAAACTGGTGGGCGGTAAGGACATTTTTCCATCAAGAAAGATGCATTAGTAGGCGGTAGGTAGAAAAAGGTTGACTACCACTGCTCTAGAGGTATGGTTTAGGGAAAATCTAAAAGGGACTGAATTTATGTACCAAAACCACTTCATTATGAAGAAGTGGTTTTGGTGCTGAGATTTCAATATTAGACAAAATATTACTTGTCCCTAGTGACCTCCCAGCAGCAGAAGGTTTGAAATGTAATTTTTAACACTGTCCATTGTGAGAACAAGAAATGCCTAATGAGGCAGAATCCACTACTATATAAAGAATAAATTGGGCTATTTGAAACAATCTCACAATCTAAATTTAAGATGCTATCTAGGGTGCTACATTTTTCTATTCTTGGAGCAGAAATATGCATATTTTTGAGACAAGATGCAAAGTTTATCCTCATAAGATACACTGGTGTAAATGTATTTTCTGGGTGATTATGTTTCCCTTCTGAAAAAAATAAATAAATATAAAAAGTAATAGGGAAAAAAACCAAATCCTTTTCTCATGGTATCTACTGCTACGCTATTGTGCTGGTACTTAATAATATATATTATACGTTTGCAGATGAGACATGTGCAGACAAGTCAATGTATGCACAATTTGCAATACGTTCTGCATAGTCCCTCCATCTAGAACAATATATATCTCAACACAAGTCAGTGTTTTCCTTTGTGCAAACTGCAAAGTGTCCAGAGCTCTGTAGCATGCAGAAGCACAGCGAAAATCTGCTAGCATTTTATATTTAGTTACGTGTAACACGTGTGTAACAAATTTTAAATCTGTTCATGGAATCTATCACTAAGGAACATAACATACTTTTGGCATTAATGCTCAACTTGGCTGGGAGAAAGGGGCCACCCTATAAACGTTTAGATTAGAAAAGAGAGCAGGTGAATTTAAACTCCATTAATTTACCAGCGAAATGACTATCTACCTAAGGATTTGCATAGTGCATGGTGCCCAAAAGGTAGATCCCCAGATGTTTTAAAACTACAGCTTTTTGATGCTTTGTTGTTCGAAAGACATTCTAGATGCCTGCAAAGCATCATGGGACTTGTAGTTTTACAACGTCTGGAGATCTACCTTTTGGGCACCCGTAGCATAACTAGCAAATTAACAATTGCATTTAATTCATTCTGTGGATAAATTTTCAGTGATGGGCTTTCATTAAGAGCAAAGGTTGGTTGCAATTATTAGTACAAATATATATATATATAATAAAAAACTGAAAATATAACTAAACTCTATATAAAGCAAGACCAGTTATCTTCACATTTCCAGCTGCAAATGGGATTACTTTTTTGAAGCCATTGCCTTTTGAAGGAGACATTGAATGTTTTAAAACAAGCATGTTAAACTCACAGGCCGCATGCAGCCCACAATGAATATCTTTGCGGCCCGATGAGCCGTGAGTTTGAGACATGCTTACTAAGGCAGTGTAGGCACCAGTTCTTCTTACATTGCAGGTGCCTACTCTGCTAAAAATGTACCCGGCCCGGGAGGAGAGTTCCCTGGCGGTAGCGAAAGAGTTCAATCTTCCTACTCCTCACTGCTCCCTCGTGCGCGCCCTCTGTAGTGATGCCGGGTGCCGGAATATGACGTAATTCCGGCATCACTAAACTGCACGCCTGAGGAAGCTGTGAGGAGAAGGAAGACTGAGCTCCCGACAGAAGATCCCCACTAGATCCCAGGAAGATGCCCCACACCAGCTCCCAAAGGTAGGGATGTGACGTCAACGTGCTCCACCTTCACAGGTTTTCAAGGAGTAGTGGGAGGATCCACTTTGTCACAGGGTGTGGATGAAGCCATTGGGCGTATACGAGAAGCTGGACTCCAGAGCCGCATACTATCAGCTTCAATGTGAGTGGAGTCTGCTTGTTGGCTTATATTGTTTTTTTTTTTTTTAAACAAGGGCTGGGGTTTAGTAGAGGGGGTGCTGGGATTTAGTATGGGGGGGGCAGGGAATTAGTACAGAGGGGGGGACTGGGATTTAGTACAGAGGTGGGGACTGGGGTTTAGTAGAGCGGGATGCTGTTTTTTTGTATATACTGTACTTTTCAAAACAAACCGAAGTTTCTATAAAAACATTTTTTGGGTTCATTTTTTTTTTTGCGGCCCACATAAACTTAAACCTTGTTTATGTGACCAGTGCTAGCCTTTGACTTTGACATGCTTGTTTTAAAATGATAGATCAAAGATTAAATGGATTAAATGGAATATACAGCCAACCAGATGGCATTTTACGTATCCATTACAGAGGAGACATGTACAAATAAAGATATACCTAAATATAGAAAGAATTTAAATTGAAGACATTGAAAAATAAAGGTTGTAGTGAATGCTAAGCTGGCCTCCTCTCCCCGTTTCCCAAAGCATATATGAACTATGGATACTGGAAAAAAAATCTTGACACTCTTAAACTACTCTTAAACTACTTCACATTCTTAAACTGACCAGGTCAAATGTTAGGATCAGAATGGCAATGAAGGCACTGGTCTTGGAATCCGCAGACACAGTAGACATTAAAAATTATACAAGAGAAAGTGTAGTCAAGAAGAGACCCCTCAATTGTAGCCAGAGGGACTGTAACCATCTGAACAAAAATACCAGTTAAACATGCTCCTTTTCAACAGAATATGCTAGTTACTCAGAATATGCAAGTACTCTCTCATGTCCAGAGCCAAGGGTCACACAGGGTTTTGTGAAGAATGGAGTATAAAAATGCTAGACATTTTTAAGTTATAGTTGTTAGCAGTGGCGGAACTACCACGGTTGCAGGGGTTGCAGCTGCGACTGGGCAGGTCATTTGAGGGGGCCCGGAAGCCCTGTGGACTCCTGCGACCGGGTGCCCACCAGCCATGTGTTGCGGCCCCGGCCCGCACAGTATAACCGCCGGGCCACACATTAAGGGGACCATCGGATGGCCCATGCTGTTAGGGCCAACCAATGGAAATGAATTTCCAGGGGGTCCTGTCACCACTGTGGTGCTGATGACATCCCTCCCTGCCCCTTTGATGACATCAGAGCACAGGAAGAAAGAGCCTGCCCCGGTCACTTCCTCCCTTTAATCACAGAGCCTGCGCGGGAGGAAGAGAGGAGGGAGTCAGAGTGGGAACTCTGACTCCCATCACCCTGAGCCACTGGACCCCAGGGAAAGTCACCCTCCTGCACCTAAAAGCTGGAAACAGGAGTGTGACGTTTTGCATGTGTGTGTGTGTGTTTGTGTGTGTGTGTGTGTATATGTATGTATGTATGTGTCTGTATGTATGTGTCTCTTTGTGTATGTGTGTGTCTGTATGCATGTGTGTCTGTATGTATGTGTCTCTTTGCCTGTGTGTATGTGTGTGTGTCTCTGTGTGTATGTGTGTGTGTGTGTCTTTATGTGTGTGTGTGTGTTTGTATGTATGTATGCATGTATGTCTGTATGTATGTATGTGTCTTTTCTAGGGGGTAGAAGCATGGGAGGGCAGGGACATGTGGAGGGGCATATCGGGTGGGGGTAGATGTGTGGGGGGTCCCAAGGCAATTTTCGCACCAGGGCCCCAAAGTTACGCCTTTGGTTATTTGGGTTCTCCATTTATATATTCATATATATTTATGATGATAGAACTCTGCCAAATATAATAAGAAAATGTGCAAGAGAGACAATTTCCTCAGGGAGAATGCGCTTTTGGACAAGTTCTGCATTATTGGATGAGTGCTTCTGTGGCATGTTAATATGAGGTCAGATTGTCTCTGTCTATCATGGGTAGATTCACAGAAAAGCATATCCACTACTCATGAAAGACAGCTTGTCTATAAGGGCTTCATTGCTCCTTATTCTAGAGCTTAAGGCAGTCGATCAACTGAATCAGCAGAAGATTTTATCAGAGCCGTTAATAGTATTGTAATGAATTCGGAATTGAAGCAGAAAGATCAATGCCGAGGAAGTGCATGTTAGGGACTTTAAAAAGATGGCTATTGAAGGATGACTGGGAAGATGCATTGCCCAAATGAACACATTCAAGAGAACCTAAGCATGCCTTTTCTACAGCATTGATAGTTGAGATCTGAAAGTGTTTATCGAGGCAGAAATTAAACTTTTAATTAATATTTTTTTTTACAATTTAGGCTAAACAGTGAACTTACATTTTTCAGCAAACAATGTGTTTTGAGCCTTAATATCCTGATGTGTCGGAAGAGTGTACATCTGCAGTTGTTTGAACCATACTAAGCATGCATGTGAACTATTTGGTGGTTTTTTTTTTTCATTCTTTTTCTCTAGGGAAGTACCCTAGGATAATAAGACTAAACTGTGATAGACCAATTTAAAATAGAACATTACCCAGGTACGTCTGTCAGTGGAAGTCCCATTTTTTGAGAAGTGCGGGAAGTTTAAATATTTTGGAAAATATTTTTTGGATTAATACTTTGTGTTGCTTTTTCTTACAATGGCTGCCTTCCAAAAAACATATTGGCAGATTCTAATAGACCATTGTTCTCCGTAGCAGAAATAACGGAACATCGGAAGAAGGATGCAATTTCTTTAGAATACAGCGGTCTAAATGTATCAATCATTTAGCCGACTCTGTAGTCATTCAAAGCTCTCTGTTTCCGATGAGTCTAGTTATCAACCCCAGGCTGTTTTGTTTCTGACATGATTTTATTATTAGTCTGTTCTATAATCATGTAGAAAAAGATATTCCTGTTTGCAGTTTTTTTTTATTACTACTTGATAAATCTTGACCAATGTGTATATCATGCTGAGTTACAAGGCATCGTGGGAGAGATGCATATTACAAAGGCAAGATCACAATTTGACCCTAGCACTGCATGCCACCTGATTAATGATATTACATTGCAATATAGTCTTGCAAAGTCAGTTTCAACATTCATTCTTTGTGGAGAAAGCCAGATATCATTCCTGTGGAGGGTGTAAGAATAACCATTAGTCATATACTGCTGTATACATCACTCTGATTTCAAGCATATTATCATATATATATATATATATATATATATATATATATATATATATATATATATATATATATATATATACATATACAACAAATACACAAGATCCAGCGCACTCTCCCATCCACTAAACAGCAACTTCAATGTTGACAGATTTTATTAGTTTGTAAAAGTTTTTTTTTTTTTTTTTTTTTTTTTTAAAACACCTAATCTAGGCAAAAAAATGGGGATTTAGTTACATTATATGATCATACATTGCATAAGCCTGCCACAACGTCAATGTACCCCATCTTTGGCAGGTCCTACTCTCACAGTCTAATGTCTGCTCTTATGAGATTAACCACTTACTTGGGAAAAAATTCCATCTGAGGCTCTCTGCAGTACAAGGCTAAATAGGGACCTGAGATGAGGCACCTGTAACAGGGAGGGGTGCAGAACCAAGGAGTTGGCTAGACTCCCAAATATATATAGGAAACATGGGGGGATGGTTGCACTCACCTAAACATGCTCAAATGGGGTGCCGCTGGGGGCCACATTATACAACAAATACACAAGATCCAGCGCACTCTCCCATCCACTAAACAGCAACTTCAATGTTGACAGATTTTATTAGTTTGTAAAAGTTTTTTTTTTGTTTTTTTTTTTTAAAAACACCTAATCTAGGCAAAAAAATGGGGATTTAGTTACATTATATGATCATACATTGCATAAGCCTGCCACAACGTCAATGTACCCCATATATATATCATACCAATTATGCATTATATTATTAGCAATTTATTAGAAATACTGGATACATGTTTCTTTACTTGTTCTATATATTTTATTATAGGTTCCATTCTCCATTTCCATTTATTATAGAAGAATGTGTTTACAGTGGATTAATTTAAGGCCAAAAGAACATGTTGTTTTAAAGATCCCTTCCCCCTCATATACCTCACTTAGGCTTGGACCCAGGTTTGTGTAATAAGCTGCTAAAGCTTATTTCAAATTCATATAATAGAACAGAGAAGCCAAATATTACTGAAGCTAATACTGACAAATATGGCAAAAGAAAATGAAGGTTCATATACCAATAGTGTAGTATAAGTTGATTATCAATCTTGTAATTTTAAATAAACTTTAACTCATAGAAAGCTGGGGTATTTGGCTGAAAATTCAACAGGCATTCCTTACCTGCCAAGTTTCCCATATCCTGAGACTTAGTCCCAGTTTTAGACCAGAGAAAAGCCCCCTCTGGGCTTTTTGGTCCATATGAAAGCCCTTTAGCAGTACTCTCTGCATGGGTAACCCGTATTGGTTGCACTGCATGGCTGCTTGTCTTTGTACATCTTTTATGGCTGCAAGCATCACTAGCATTTTCTCCCATCCCCCAATACGTCCTGAAGTCATATTTTTTCAGTCCTGACATTTTTCAGTTCTCATGAGATTGTGTAACCTCCATTTTTTTTACATTGTTGGCAAGTAATAGTTGGTATTCCCACTTGCGACTTAATAGTACAAGTGCTGTCACCAGTTGGATTGTATATGTCAGTACTTAGAAAGAAGTTTTGAAATCCAGAGTGGAAATCAAATGTTTATCATTAATGCTTGGTGTATAGCATGCCACTAGCATTGATTGAAAAATGTCATATTTGATATGGACTCGGGGTCGTTTCTCCTTCCTCGAGTAACAGAAAGTCTCCCTTACCACTCACAGAAATTTTTTAATGAAATCACAATCGCAGGTAGAAGTGTTTTAGCTGTAGGATGCGTGGAAGAGGGGGTTCTTGACATGAAGGAGGTTTCAGCTAAGATTGAGGAGAACAACTTATTGGATAAGCTAAAAGCCTTAGTCCATAAATCCATGAGCAGGATCCAAAATGTTTGGGGGGCATGGGATGACTACAATCTTTGAAATGAAGGTATGGTTCTTTGTCAATGCATTTCGCTGAGGTTCCGTTCCCGACCTTTTCCCTTTTCTTTCTACTTTTGATTCGTGTATTATTATTGCGATATTTGAAAGGTCTTCATTTGTATCTATTGCTAAAAATCTCCTAGGGAGTTTTGTTCTTCTCTGATCACGCTGTTGAGAGGCAAGTTTGATTTGGCTATCATAGGAAGGATTGCTGCTAAGTTAAAATGCTGTTATGCTACTGTGACCGGATACAACATTTTATGGTTCTATGTCTTGACAAAGGCACTTGAGCAATAGGGGACTTCTTTCTTTCTTTTTTTTTTTGTTTGTTTGTTTGCAGACAAAGATAGCACTATTTTATATAATTACAAAATATGTAGGTACATTATCACCTTGACTATATTTTAGCTTGCTATGTTACCGGCTGTGCTTACCAGTAAATAAAGTATTAAAAAACAAGAAAAATGTCAAATATAAAACAAGGATGGTAACTGCTACTTTAAACCTAAATTGCAAACAGTGCCAACCTAATTCATGTGCATGTTTTAAAATGGACTGCTGTGAATGCAAGAATTTATGCACAGTCTAATGACAGCAAAATATGTTACTTACCCCAAAAACACTAGCTATATCTCGCAATTAGTTATCACACATCAAGTATTGATTGCATGAATTTCTAGCTGTTGCTCAGAAAGAAAGGCTAATAAACTTCTGTTAACTTTGTTTTTTTCTCTTGGCTTTCGGTTTGTGATTACTCAAGTGTTTCGTTATTATTTTGTAAGCAAAGACAAATTTGCATTTAAGCATATATGCACACAAAAAGTGCTCTAGTTGTTCCCTGATTCAGGGTTGATTTGCCTCCCTACCTACTTTCTGGTACCTATCAACATTTGTAATATTGCCTATTATCTGGTTGAAGATATAGGCCTTGAAAATGACTAGTCTGCATGATGGACAGGTAGCCAGGCATACATTCACAACTGCCATTAACTTGGGCGGACACCCCACCTTTCATTTAGTCTGTGACACCTTTGGGGATGGATCTAATAAAACAATTGCATCATTAGCCCTTTACCTCCCGATTCACAGGATGCCGGAGTTGGGAGGTATGCAGTGATTTACAATGACAGAAAGGGGATATGAAGAAGACCCTGCAGAAACAAGCTTACAATCTATTTGAGGTAGGGAGGTAGGCAGATATATATTGTTAGGTGTCTTGATACTTAATAGTAAGGTGGTCTGAACAGGATTCAAAAATGTTTCCAAGTTCCAATGCAGTGGCATTATCTCTGCTCTAACCGTACAACTACCATGCAAAAAATGACACGATAACATATTATACAGCCTAACAAGTCATCGGTACAATATGCAAGTGAAATTGCGTTCTTAAAGTAAAAATAAAATTGTATCTAGATATTTTCTAGCATTTTTATAACTCTGTGTCATTGACATTGACATATAAATAATATATACGGATAACACAGTAGGTGTGTGCAAATCAGTAAAT
Source organism: Pelobates fuscus (assembly GCF_036172605.1). Lineage (NCBI taxonomy): Eukaryota > Metazoa > Chordata > Amphibia > Anura > Pelobatidae > Pelobates > Pelobates fuscus. Next base: position 25,377,510 of record NC_086328.1, read on the forward strand.
ATCTTTAATGCAATCACTTATCAGAAAATGCTGAATGGTAGCATGGATGAATGCTCAGTCCAGAATAGACCAGGTAAAAAACCTTGAGTCAGCAGAACATTTATTTTAGACATTTGCTGATGATTTTGTGCAATATATCCATTTAAATTTCTACTTACCAGGAGGATACCATGTAATTGAGTTCCGAGTAAACCACTGTGAATATATATTCTTGGGTATCCAAACATAGATTTATGCTACAACAGTGTAATAAGAAGAGCATATATTTGGTTCCATCAAATTAATGCAAAATGTCAGTGTGAGTTATATCTGAAAATCTGCCAGTTCACCCTGAAAAAGTTCTATCATGAACAATTGGATTTAAAATACTGGAATTCAGAGTCTCAGACCAAATTTTCCAATTTATAACATTAGTCGAACTTCTGCTATAAGCTCTGAAAAAAAAGAGAACATATCTTGATTGTCATATACCAAAGAATACACAGGAGGTTTTCATCCCAAACCCAAGGTTTAGAGGGCTAAATTGACTTGTATAAGGGTCTGGATTGAACTGAAATTGGGAAGACATTGCAGATAATATATTTAAAGGATCACTATAGGGTCAGAAAGACAAACACGTATTCCTGACCCTATAGTAAAATCCCACCATTTAGGTGGCTTGCCCACACCTAGCCCCCTCAGAATGGTTTAAAACTCACCTTATTTTCAGTTTTCCACGGGTCCGCAGGCGCTGGCCCCTCCCCTTTGGTGACACCATCACAATTGCCAATTTTTAGCCAATCCAATGCTTTCCCATGGAGAAAGCATTGGATTGGTAAAATCAGTATGGGGGCAGGACTGAAAGCTGTTTTAGCCAATCAGCACCTCCTCATAGAGATGCATCTAATCAATGCATCTCTATGAGGAAAATTCAGCATCTCCATGCAGAGCGTAGGGACGCTGAACCGCCAGGATGCACCTCCAGTGGCCATCTGAGGAGTGGCCACTTGGTGTCCCTAGGGGCAATGTAAACACTACCTTTTCTTTGAAAAGGTAGTGTTTACACGAAAATGCCTGAAGGGAGCTATTATACTCATCAGAACAACTACATTAAGCTGTAGTTGTTCTGGTGACTATAGTGTCCATTTAACTGAAAGCCAAACATCCATTCATAGATGAACATTGAACTTGGAATGGTCCAAACCATTGAGGAATCCCATGTAACTGTTTTACCAAGTCTAGGTTGGTTGAAGCCAAGTTTAGTGCATCCCTTACTTGCTAATTGTAACACTTTAAAAATTGTTCAGTTGGGGAAATTTTCTCCAAAGCCAAAACCCATAGTTCGGCAATAATTTATAGAGTCTCTAACCATTTCAGAACCAATTGTTTTTTAAGATAATGATAGACCTGCCTGTAATGCAGCAAGACATTTTACAATGTTCCCCAAAAGTCTTAACACCGTACCTCCTGATATGTTTCAAGCAATTATCTTTCTGCTGCAGGTTCCGTTTTTTAATTTACACAATACAATGAATGATTGAGAATGATCTGAGTGGAGGTCTTAATAAACCCACACATTTCTATTCTCCGGGGAAGAGCTGTCATCAGACTCCCTTACATTGGTATCTGATCATCAGAAGCTCTTAACACTTCCATAGCAGATGTGGAAAGCTTGCTAATACACAAATATCCAGGGGAACTGGGAGGTTGCTGCTTTAGAACCTCTTTCATTTTCTCTCATTTCAGCTAGCTACTAATCACAAGTAGAACATCAGCAATATGGTTGATGACTGACAGCCCTAGTTCCTAAGAGACTCTACTGCAGCCACAGGCCACAGTGTCTCTGTACTAGTGATGGACAAGTGGCTTGTTTGATGGTTTGCTAACCTTAGCTCTATAAAACAGATGGCAGTTATAAAAAGAATTGCTTTTGAAAGGGCCAATAGGCCACTGTTAAATATCTCATTATTTAGAAGCAACAACTATGGAAAATACTAACATATGCAACACATGAAAACATGTAATTAAAAATATGAAATAGGAAATTTATATATAACATTCAATTATATATTTATTTTTGTTTCTATTGATAGTTACAGCAAACAAAAAAAATGCATATGCAAAATTAGTGCGCATGTTAAAAAAGGCCAAAATTATCTCCTAAAATTAAAAGGGATCTAAACTTAAAGGGACACCCCAAGCACCATAGCCACTGCAACTTATTGAAGTGGTTTCAAATCAAGGAGTCGATGGATGCAGTCTTCATGGTTTGTATCAAACTATTTCCATCACAAAATTTGTTTAGTTTGGAATCTGGACATTGCAAATTATTGCAACTTTTAACTGATGAATAATTAAGGCATTACTTTGCCCTGTTAGCCAATGGTATATCGTTGTGGAGTTTTTGCAACCTTTACAAAAGTGAAAAGAGAGTTCAGATATCTATAGTATGTGTTATTGCGCAGTAATGGAAGCAAAAATATCTTTCATTATATATTTCAGCCCCTGATATACTGTGTGACTTTGAGCTAACGATAATTAACTGATATTGTGGAGATATAGTGGATGTTAAGCCCGAAAAACCCCGTAGTCTTAGGTGAGGGGAAAAAAGCAGCACCCAAGTGTGGGTTGTCTGGTTCTGTTGCTTGACCTTTTGGTGTACCAGAATTCTCATAAATTATGGAAACTGTAACCCAACCATAGCTCAACCATTGCATGTGGATTCACAACATGTACACGAACATCATTTATTGTGTAATTTTTCTACTTTAGATTATGAGGTATAGAGTTGTCCCCACTAACCCCCATATATACTGGATATATTGTGCAACTCCCTTTACTCTCAGCAAGATACAAGTCTTCTTCAATGAACATACCCTCTAACCCAGGGGTCCTCAAACTCCGGCCCCCCAGATGTTGCTGAACTACAACTCCCATGAATCTCTGGCTATCTATGTAATTCAAAGAATCATGGGAGTTGTAGTTCAGCAACATCTGGGGGGCCGGAGTTTGAGGACCCCTGCTCTAACCCTAAGTAACTAAACCATTACCCATCTCTCACTTGACCCTGACAAGGACTACTCTGTGAATGGCATTCTCCTGTGAACACAGCTCTTTTTCAGCCTTGCTGAAATTATGCTCAGCATTTTAAATGTACTGTTTTGACAAAGACATATTAAATTTATACCCGTTGTATGTCTGTCTGTTTACCTATCCTCTTTCAATTTTCACTATTCCATCAGCCACATCTGCTTCAGTAATCATATTTACCGTCTTTCCAATGAACACAAACTCAATCAAACATGAGCTTTATTTTGCAGATAAACGCTACATTTGCTTGTCTTCATACTGATTATGCACACATAACATCTGTTCAGGGAGGGGCAATTTATTATTTAATGTTCTGATAAATGCAGTAGGCATAGCCAAGAGAGAGCAACCGCTGGGCAGAACTATAGTAATAACCGAACTATTAGAAATGAAATATTTCATCCCATTGGGGAACATTTAACCTTTTATGAAAACACCACCAGATTTTAATTTCCCCTCCAGGCACAGTCAGTTTCCTTGATTCAATCTAAGATCTGATAAGCAAGAAGTCATTTTTTTTTTTACATGTGAAAAGAAAAAAAGATTCATTGTTATATGTAATTATTAAACAAATACGGACAGACGTGTTTTGTTCTGTGTATTGAAAATAATATCATGATTTGTCCACTGTGGATTTCCCCCCGTTGTCTAGAATGTGATTTCAGAATGATTGCTTGTGTTGTTGTGTTTGCATATTGACGAACAGAATTGAATTTCGCATTCCAAGCACAAGCTGCCTCTGTTTCAACTTAAAGCAGGCAGAAAACGAAAAGAGAATAGAAATAAATGCGACTTATCTCAAAGCCTGCCCTTTTCAATTTTCCCTGATGTGTTTTGTGGAATGTTTGTGGACTGCCATTTATTTCGATGTGAATGTTGCGAAAAGGTAAACAGTTGAATAGGGAGCATTCACTGGTTATTCTATGACAGGGGAGGCCAAAAATGTTAGACCCCCTACTGTTGTGGAAATATTTATGAGTTGGTCCTGCATTTGAGGCTAACAGAGATTTTTAGAAATATTCGTACAACAACAGGACAGTTAGCAAGGTTAGCAGTTAGCAGTTAGCAATTGCTTCCATTGGCTGGCTACTTTAACATATATTCAAATTTCCATGTTTGCTTTGCCAAATGGCATCTGCACAAGTGCACTTAAAATGATGGTTATAGGCATTGCTGTCTATGATGTCATACAATTCAGTTTGAATGGTCCTTAAAAAAAAACTGTTATATTATGATATGTGGTATATGATAAATCATAGTTGTCATAACGTGTTCCAGGAAAAAGATTGCTCATGAAGTATGGCTGGCTGAATTAACAGCAGTTTTGAGCTAAATTAAATGCTTAGCCACTTTTCTTTTTGTTTCAAAAGCAATGAAATTGGGATTCTATTAGGTCGATTTAGACTTTTTATCAGCGTAGCCATTTAATGAAACTATTAGGAGTAATGTATCGAGGCTTTCATCAAGTCTTTTGATTTAGTGGTGAAATGTTCAGAGTTCGTAGGATCCTGCAGCTTTTCATTTCCGTTTGCAGTGGTTTCGTTTAAAGGAACAAAAGCACAAAGCTATGTTCCTAATACTATAGTGTCCCTCTGCCCCTAAGCCCCCACCCCTATTCTCCCCAGTCATTAAAGAGTCATCAGGCCATTTAAAGACTTACCTGATTCCAGCGCCATGTCCCTCGAACCCTGGTTTAGAATCTTAGTCTTCTGATGTCCACCGATGGATGAGTGCTACGCACATTAGGCCTTCCCCATAGGAAATGATTGACTGAATGCTTTCCTATGAAGTTGTTCAAAGTTTTATGCCAAGTATGAGGACATCCAATGTCTCTTCATGGAGTCAAACTCCCATTGTACAGCGCTACGGAATATGATGACGCTATATACATAATATAATAATAATAATAATAATAATAATAATAATAATAATGAAACTGCAGGAAGCGCCTCTAGTGGCTGTCTGGTAGACAACCACTAGAGGCAATCTTAACCGTGCAATATAAACATTGAAGTTTCTCTAAAACAGCAATGTTTTACATTTCAGGATTAAGGGAACAGAGACACTACACTCAGACCACTTCAAGGAGATGAAGTGATCTGGGTGCCTATTTTATGGGCTAAACATCCTACAATATCCATTAACAGAATTTGAGTTTCTCGTGGAGAAAAGTCTTGCACACATAGTAACCAATTATTATCTCACTATTATATTTGCTATTGAGCTATGCCTTTGTGTATATTGTAATCATCCTTAATATAAAATGTTATTCAAATTTATCAGCACTACGAAACCTTTGATAACCAAATGTGCATTTTGTGCAGTATGGGAGGAGTGGGCACATTGCTGTTCTATAATGGGAAATCTGCAACTGCAGGAGTTATTTATAATATGGTGATTAAAATGTTTATATTCTGCTGGGGAAATTGGGAAGCTCAGCTAAAGATAACGTGAGTTGTTTCAGCGATAATGACCATCGATTTGAGTGGGAATTATAGCAGAACTGTACACAGAAATGCTGGCAGAATAATCCTTATATGCAGCATACAAATGACTAGGAGAGCCAGAGGACTAAAACTTGTATTGAACACGATGAAAAATACAATGCAAGAATCTGTATGCTGGAGCTTGATTGCAAGTATACAGTAAGCCACAGGAAGATTTTCAGTAAATAAAGTAGAAGGAATCTGGATTTGTTTTAAATCCTGAATTTGTGCACATACCTTCAAAGCTTTTCAATGAGTCCGTCCATGAACATCCGATTAACCCATAGAAGGTTTGACCATTTTCGATGAATGTTATACACACAACGAAATAACATTTTAACAAAAAAATAACTTGCCTTACCTCTCCTGCCTTATGGCATCATAAAAATGTAGAGATACAAACTGACGGTTGGTATTTTACGTTAGTCCGTTGCTTCTCCCTCTTAAACTCCGGTAGATTAAAAACAACTATCTGTATTTATTTTCTTCAAACCCTAATCAACTTAAGTGTCACCCCACTCGTGAAATTTACTATAGTCCTGCCTGCCTTTATTTATAACCCGTTCCAGGTAGCAACCTTTAAAACACATTTTGAGGTTTACAAATGCAGAAAGATAAGTCCTACGCTCACTCCCATCACTGGGCGGCAGCAATGACTACAGTACACATCAGCCCCACTACATAGTAAAAACCAAAGAAAAACAAGTTACCTGCGCTCTCTCCTTAATCCCTATGTATTTTTAAACAAATGGAGGTTTTTTACTTACCTCCAATGGCCTTGAGAGGATGAGCCCACCTGCCAACATTTTGATGTTTGTTCTTACTGAGGTTCTACACAACGCTTTGCCTATAAGTTGTTTAGAGGACAACCCAACATCATCAGGTGTGCTGTGGGAAATTTCGGAGCAGCAAAAGAGACAGATCACTAGGGAAGCTACCTATATTCCCTTATAACTGAGCCACATTAGTAATGCTCTCAAAAGAAAAATATAGGATTTGGACTTTTGCCTATAATTGTTTATTTGGATTTGTGAACTCAAAAATGTACATAGGATGAATCATTAGTTCATTGGCACCACCGTTATGTCATGTCATGATTTGCCCGGAGGGGTTAACAGTAAAATATTTTTCTTACTAAGTGTATATGTTTTATATTTTTTTAAAATTTAGTACAAATGATATACAAATTAGACATTCGGGCTTAAAAAACTACAGAGACGTAGATTTAACACTGCTAAAGGAACATGCAGAAAAGTTACTTGGGTTCCATATTTGGCATTCCGAGATATTAAATTTGAAATCACAGCAAAGAAATGACTTTGCAGAAATGATCACTTCTCTAACACAGCTGCCAAGTGTGATTCCTGCTTAGATGTGACACTTAATAGGTACAGTAACCTCTTTTTTTAAGTTTAGATGGGGGTCACGTAAGGTGACAGCTGTAGTAATTACCCATTCTCCAAAGGTCTACCAGGCCATTCTCTGTTCCAAAGATATCAACCAGATTGCACTCGTACATCAGCTTACCCACTATTCCACAATCATTGTTCATTCCCTTAATACTTCTGGGTATCTTTAAACAGACACTGTGCAAAATAAAACGTTATGTTGAACTCTCTGTTTGCTCAAAATTACTCCATTTAGTATACTTTTAGATTTTGAACTGTTCAAGTAGAACTGCTATGAAAATCACACGAATAGCACAAGAATAATCCGAATAACAAAATACGCAAGCCATATCAAATTGTACAGTTCACCCGAAAAATTCATAAACACAAAAAAAAAAAAATGATTTCTTTTTTTTGGCAGGATCCAAAATTCTTATACAAACGTTTAACTGGCTTTTACCCTATCAAATGCTTAGAATATATTTTGTGCATTGGATTTTTAAATACCTCTCTGTGATTCTGATTCTAGTTACATTTTTGATGATGCAGATGCTGATATCTTGTGCAGTTTTGGTTTTTTTCCAAAAGGTTCTAGGTAACAATACAGGAAGATGCAATCTGGATATCTTTTAGCATACCTTCTAACATTTCAAATGGACAATGAGGGTTACTTTAATTTTAAACTTTGAGGGTGTGGCCAGGGACAGGGCTGTACTGAGAAATTTTAGTGGACTTACTAATAATAATTTATACAACAAAAATGCAATTTAGAACTAGAACAATCTCTATAATTTGCTACGACTGGCTTATAGACACATTTATTGTAGTCTAATGACACACAACTGTGAATATTATTGTGAGTATTATTGCTGTGGACCTCTGTTATACACTCAGACACAACAAGAATACTGAACTCCTACAAAAGAGTAACCTTAGGTAACATAGGAGTACTGGGGGGTATGTTTCAGTGTTACTCTCTAAATTAAGAATTGGCTGTAGATTTGCAATATTTAGGTAAAAAAACTAAAAACTGTCAAAATTCTCTAGGCAAATTAATTTTCCTGCTCAGATATTTCAGTCTGAAATGGTATTCAATTGCATACATCCCAACTATCCTGGGTTTGACTGGACTTTCACAAATTTGGTCCCATTGTTTCAGGTCATTTTCCTAGACAAGAGTCAGGCAACTGGGACACGAGGGAAATGTCTGCAGTGTGACATCAGCAGACACTCTTGTGCTGTTCAGAGTAACCTCAGGGCTATCAGCCCATGATCAGAGCACATCAGTGTGCAAGCAGAATAGTACCCACATTTTCAACAGTTTTAGCATCCAAGAGAAAAGACCATCAGGAATTTGATTTAAAAGTGGTGTTGCCATCACAAAAATGTCCTTTATTGTTTGTCAGCAAAAGAAACGGAGAAACAAATAAGAAATTGATTAATCACAAATTCTTGAAAATTCTAACTTATTTTTTATAATGTCTTCATTAAAATACAAGGCAGGAGACGTTAAGACTAGTTTGTTTATTAGTGCGATTATGGTGCAAAATGTCTTTGGGTGCAGCCCACCAAACCATTTTCAAGTCCTAGCATCCCAAACCAGACTCCTCTTCCATAACTCCTTGGGTGGCAATGGTGGCAAAGCTAAGAGCACAGGGTAAAGCAAGTTTTGGGGAGGACACTAAGGGAATCCCTGCCCTAAAATTAACTCAATAAACTGTGTTAGTTTAATGCTTAGTCTGTTGGTTTAACCCCTTAATGTCCTGTGATTTTCCATGCCATCACAATTGGATGCCTAAAGTCTTTTATATGGCCTCAATTAAATAATTGAGACAGTCCTATATTATTTATCTATGAAATATTTTATCAGGAAGGATATACTGAGATTTCTCTTGTTTTCAAGTATGTCCTGGGTCCATAAAAAATTGCATTGTTACAATAGGGTACAAATACAAAAACAATATTAATACACAACATATCAACAACATTTAACATAGAACAGGTAAGAAATATATAATCAACCCTGAAAGGTGCATTCTGTTTTGAGATATGTAGAGAGGGATCCGTTAAAGGATTTTAGGTCTTGGGAAGATTTGAAAGTGAGCGGGAGGTCGTTACCTAATTGCGGTGCTCTGAATGAACAAGAGGATCGAGACGATTTATTTTTGTATTGAGGTAGACTAAATAAAGTGCTGAATCAGAGGTTATAGGAGGTAGGTATGGGTGCTGTAAATCCATCCTTAAAAGGTTAGTAAAGCAAGTTATCTTTACTAACATCTAAGAAAGAATAAAAAAAATGCACAACAAAAAAAAAACACCTAAAAAATCCTTTTAGAGGACAATCCAGCTCTATCAAGGGTAATTTCTGTTTCATGAAAGCACATTATATTTATATATTCTTCTATATCCCTGTAACCAAGGTCAGGAATAAGAAATTTCCATTCTACTAAAAACTCATAATAAGAAAAGTCTTGTCAAAAAACGACTTACAGATAATAAATTCCATGCGCAGTCTATTATTTATATTTTATTGGGTTGACCACCTGCATAACCCTTTTATTGTGAATAATCCCTCTGTCTTCTATTCAACAGAAGATTTCGCTGTCTGCGATTTGTTATTCTACAGAACCTTTTCAGACTAAACAGTGTCAGAAGTGGGGTCAGGGATGAGCAAGCCTAGGGTAGGTGGTCTCTGCCAAAATGAGGTAGTGAGTGAAATCATACCGTCAATTTGTTAGATTCTAAGAAGCTAAGAAGCAGGCAGAAGGAGGGGGTGAGTGCATTTTTATCACAAGTCATTACTTTTTATCTGAACCTTTTTAAGTGATTCTAGATTTTGTGTGACAGTTCTTTAAAAACATCCTCCAACTAGTTGGCAATTTATAGATTTTTTTTTTACGTAGTAAGATGTCCTTAGGTTGTCATAGGCTGAATCAAACAGAAACAGTATACAAATTATATATCATTAATTTCAAAAAAATATTGTTATTTGGGGAGAGTAAAATGTATATTTCATAAAGGTATCACTGTGCTAAGAAAATCATTGGGATTAAATAAATAAATTGGGAATTATGAATACTTGACATTGAAATTGGAAAATGTATCCAACAAAAAGCTAAAACAGCTAATATTTGCATCTCTTCTGTTTTTGGCCAATCATTAATTTCCCTTTCCCATTCTTTACATTGTCAGCAAATAGACCTTGTTTTAATGGTAGATTTAAAAAAAATAAAATAAAAGTTTTCTATTTGACCGAATGTAAAATTATCCTCAGAATGGTATATTCTGAAATAATAATTTTAACTGGTCCTAGTCCCGTTAGAATAGGCAGATAGAGTTATGAGTAGGTTCTTGTAGGTTTTATTCTTAGGTTCCAGAATAAACCTCCTACTATTGGGAGTTTTGAGATGGAGATAGCAGGGTGGTAAATCTGGATTTTGAACATGCCCATAATGTAATCCATTAGCCAGGATTGCCTATGCATAGACTTCTGTGGAAAGGCTCATGCACATGTAGAAATTATCTGCATTACACTTGCGTTGAACTTTGTGGGGACATTCTTTAAGCTACTCCCGGAAAATCGGGTCCAAAAAGCTTGTGGAGCAAGAACATCCACTATTACGTTGAGCTGTACAAAATATATTTCATTTAACAGCTTCATGGGTCTTGTAAATTGAGCCTTTTTCAGAACTGTGTTACTTTAAAACTTATTTTCAACATTATAGCAGTGAAATAGCTCCGTGGTCGGAGTTTCAGTGGAATTATCCCATATTCACAGGTTTGATTGTAGGCCAACTCAACATTTCAAAATTCCAACACTGATTGATTGAGAATAATTAATTTGGGAAATAACCATCTCAACCCATGATGTACCATTTCTTTGATAAAAAGTTGTTATGATATTTCTTTTATGATTCATGAGATGGGCAATTTTAAATATTGTCTTTATTGTCCTATCCTTAAGGAATTTATATTAAAAAAAATAATAATAATCTAACACTGGTTCTTTTTTTAGAAAATAGTACTGTAAAATGCAGAGACATTGCAGAAAATGTATGTTGGGAAAGTCATAAAGTGCACAGAAGAACAGTTTCAGCCATTCAGTGACTTGACTGGCATATTTAATACAAATTTCTAAATTTTATTCAAAATGAAAGCAGGTCAGATAATTCACATATTTCCCTCTGTGAAATCCGTGCAAAAATGACAGCACACGCGTATCCAAATATAAACTCCCATGAGCGTCCTGTGCACATTTTTTTAGACTCGGCAATGTGTTGACTTTAAGAACTCTGTGCTATTTCTGATTTGATCCCTGCCAGTAATTCTGACTACCTGAAGGTAAATGGCATTAATGAAGGTTCTGTGCTTGATATTAAATTTGACTCATCCATTAGTACCTCGTGGACATGTTACCAATATTATTCCATTTGATTCTTGAAACCACTTTAGCAACTGATATCTTTGTAACAGCATACCCGGGGGACAAAAATAACATTGATAAACCTAAATAGGATAGGAAATCAGTGGTATTCCTTTGATATATTGTGTGCATCTAGGTATTGATTGGAATTTTCTTCTGCCGTAGAATGTACATCCTTCACAGAAATATTAGGTATCCCCAAAATATTCATCTAAAACAATCCTCAATAATCGCAAAAAATGTATTATCTATTTATGTATTTATTTATAAGATATTTTACCAGGAAGGATATATTGAACTTTTTCTCAGTATGTCCAGGGCCCACAAACATTCCATTATTACATCACGGTACAATACAATATTTCGAAGTACAAATTAATATTAAAATACACATACATTTAACACAGAACAGGTAAGAAATCAGATCAACCATGATTTCAGGTACATTGTGTATGGAGATATGTCGACTGGAATCCCTTAAAGGAAATTAGACTGGAGGACGATTTGAAAGTGTCAGGGAGGTTATTCCATGATTGCTGTGCTCTGTAGGAAAATGATGATCGAGCCGCTTTCTTTTTGTATCGTGATAGACTAAATAAAAAGTGCTGGTACTGGATCGGAGGTTATAAGAGGTGGGAACAGCCAGGGAGAGCATTCTACTCTGGGCTTCAGCAATAGCCAGTTTAGCACATGTCACAATGGTGGGTTATATAATTATATTGTAGGACAAAGCGCCATAATGAGTTATACAATGTAGTAAGTTTATGAAGGTGGTTTGTACTACCTCCCAAAAATCAATGACTGGCATTTGCATTTGATGTACAATCTGCTTTCTTACCACGAGGCTTAGGCAGGATTTGTTTTTTTTACAGGGCACCTAGTTTTTGATAAAAGTTTCGACTCGAGCTTTTCACTGTGGAGTCTAGAAACATACATTGATATTTGAAAGGATAATCCACAGTCAGTGTGCTACCTGATTTAGTTTTTCATTCACTTTTGAGAAAGCTGTAAGCGAAACATGTCAAGTGGAGATTAAGGATTGCCTACAAAGGACTGGTTTTATTTATACTTCTTTTTACTATATAGTTCACTTTTAAATAGTTTTATTTATTCTGTTTATTAATAAAGATTCTGTTTTAATACCCAGTCATTCTTGAGCTCCTTATACTCTCACCATCACTCTGCTGTTCCTGATCTACATATATCCCTAGGTGGGGATTGTTCCACCTAAAGCTCCATACACTAGAGCAGGTCATTGCTCTAGCAAATGTAAGTAGGCCAAATATTATTTACTTATCCTACTTTTACATACGTACTGTACCATTGGTATACATCCTTATTTTTTTCATATGATGAATCGCACTACCTTGGGAATCTGATACCAGCAAAAAGAAATCCTTAGACGGGGATTGTTCCGTCCAGGCTCCTAAAATAGAGCTTTATAAGCTCTGGAAAACGTGAGTGCCCCTTTGGAATATATCTTTATAACCATATTATTCATAACATACTGCACTATCATTGTACTTTTATTTCCCTTTTTTTAAGAGTAAGACACACAATTGCGAAATCTGCTGCTACCTGTGTATGTATGATTTTATTATAATAATTCTTAGCGCTGTCCACCTAATTTACCTGCCTGATTTAGTTTTGATGCACCTGTGGGAATTTTGCAATTTATCTAATTTAGCTACTGTACCAGAGATCATTGTGACAGCTTTGTCGTCAGTGTTTAGGAAGAGTTTGTTTTCCACGATTCATCTTTGTGAACTGGTCTTAGAGCATAGCCTCAAGCTGAGGTAGATTAGTTTGCTAGCGTAGAGTACGGTATGGTCTGGGGACATTTGTACAGTTGACGCTTTGCAGACGTTAAATGAACTCAGTAGTGCTATTACTATAGAAACATATGAAGGTTTAACATCATTCATACCTAAATAAATTCTATGCATACTAAAGGAAATAGTAAATACATTTAGTAAAAATCAAAGAAAAACAAGTTACCTGCGCTCTTTCCACATCCCTATGTATTTTTAAACAAATGGAGGTTTTTCGTTACCTCCAATGGCCATGAGAGGGTAAGCCCACCTGCCACATCAAGGCAAACCTCTTAGGTGGGTCCTAACGCTAACCATTCGCCTTGCTTCCTTGAGCTTCTGGCAAAAATATCTCTAATAAGACAGAAAGGGGTATTCTTTATATACATCCCTCCATGCTTATTAACCCTTAATAGGGAACACATGGGATGGGCAGGAACATTGCAACCTAGCTGTGTGATACAAAAGTGGATACAAATACAAAGAAACTAGTCCTGCGTTCAAACTCCCATTACTCCTGGGCGGCAGCAATGACTATAGTACACATCAGCCAAAATACATATAGTAAAAACCAAAGAAAAAATACATAGGGATGTGGAAAGAGCGCAGGTAACTTTTTTTCTTTGGTTTATGTATTTTGGCTGATGTGTACTATAGTCATTGCTGCCGTCCAGGAGTAATGGGAGTTTGAACGCAGGACTAGTTTCTTTGTATTTGTATTCACTTTTGTATCACACAGCTAGGTTGCACTCTTTCCACATCCCTATGTATTTTTTCTTTGGTTTTTACTATATGTATTTTGGCTGATGTGTATTATAGTCATTGCTGCCGCCCAAGAGTGATGGGAGATTGAGCGCAGGACTAGTTTCTTTGTACTAGTAAATACATTTACCAGTCTTATTAAGTATGTTCACAAACCCACCAAACCGAAGCTGGTAAGCTTCACTCACCCAGTCTCTCAAACCGAGAGAGCTTAATTGGGTTTCAGGTTAGATGTACATATGCTGTTGTTGCCTAATACCACTTTTGCATAAGCAGTTTACTCATAGACAGCATTTTATTTACTGCATTTGTTGTTTTTTGTTTCATTATTTTTTTTTTTTATTAATGGAACACACCAAGCACTATAGCCACCATTGCACAATGTAGTGGTTATGATGCCAGGAGCACCCTGGTGTCCGCCAATATAATTAGTCAAACTATTTACGAACTTACGTTGGGTCCATTGGGTGCTGGTGACTTCCTCCATTGAGAGTGCTAGGAAAACAACTTAATTTTCCAAGCACTATAGTTTCCTTTTAAGTGCATTCAATACAGTAAAAGGTACCCAGTAAATTAAAGTCACACTGTAAGGTACAATTAATTTATCACATAACATTTAATATACCTTTCACAGAGCAGTAAACTTGTGAGTGTTTTCTGTAAGCCACAAGGTTGAGTTAGAATTGATCAACAATACAGCACTTTGTTTATGTTGCAATTTCTAAATCATAATTATTAGGCCTCATTTATGCAAACATTGAGTGAAACCGGTTTAATTTCAAACATATCAATCTAATGTGTTAAAATGTACATAATTTCCTCTCATTGAATCTTATCAGCCAACATACTTTTTAAATAACATTTTTCCCATAATCTGTAATCATTGTGTTAAGAGCAAAAGTTTTGTTCATTTGTGCTTAGCATGCGGTGACACATTTGCATAATATTTTACAGTATTATTATTCAGGTCTAGTATGGCTATTTTGTGCAACTTTTAAAACCACTAACACTAATTTCAATCACCTTCCCCCAATGCTTTTTAATTCAATATTCCGATATGTAACAGCTACTACTGATGCAAAACTATTTCTGTACACTTCTCTCATTAGGATCTATGACAACATATATCTCGAACCGGATAACTGAACAAATATCAGCTAATTTACCCCAAATATGCTGGATATTTATAATGGAGAATGATGTTTTGAAGAGGTGTAATTTCTACAAGTATAAACAAGTTGCCTTATGTCTTTTGGCGTACAGGCAGCCATGTTGTTGTGTACAGCTCAAAGTAAACCTTTTGTTGCGAACACATGAAAAGCAATGACAAAATACCTGCCTTTATATAGCCGAGCCTGGTGACCACATGTGTATAAAAGTAACTATGCAATTACTAAAGATTTTTAAAACATGACATATCTGAGAACCTACTAATTAGCTACTTATGAAAAAACAAAAAGTTTTAGTAGAGGTTCTGTTGAAAGTCCAACTTGTAAGGACTTAAAGTTTTAATGTTCAGCCTTTGGGGCATCAGAAACTTTGAAGTAGGGATGGGAACCGATGTCCTACTCTGAAATTGTTGACACTTATGCTGGGATGCCACAGAGCTTAAAATAGCTGTTCGGCACAACCACCTTTTTACTAGTGTACGCATGGAGTAAGTATGTTATTCAGACTGGTATCTTTGGCCTAAGGTGAACTGGATCAATTTTACAGAACACAAGCTCTAATTACCCTGAAAACAAATAAATTGTCCTTTAACCCCTTAAGGACACATGACACGTGTGACATGTCATGATTCCCTTTTATTCCAGAAGTTTGGTCCTTAAGGGGTTAATGTTGATGTTGATATTAGTAAAGCACATGTTGTGTTAAGATAAGGGTTACTAAGTTACCAACTAAACAGCTCCCACATCTCACATCTCATTGTATTTCATTGAGTTTCTAAAGGGCCACTTATAAAATCATTTAGATTGATTTTTTAAAGGTTCGTCATACACCCTTAGGGCCCAATTAAGAAGCTATTTCCATAAACTTGTGATTGTAAACATTTAAGAGGAGGCACTGATTTCTTTTGCGGTTATCATTTGCCAAACGAGGAGTGTGTATTTTTGTTGTTGTTGCCATCGACAGCAGTAAAGGGTTACGGGGTTACATGTTTCGCTCCGATAAATAATTGTGGAAACAGCCCAACCCTTAAACATCAATGGAAGGAGTCTTTATAAATGTCATAACCAAACCTTTCAATATTAAAAAAAAGAAATACTAAATGCAAACTTCTCCCATTAATTATTGAGATTATTATTATCTCTCTCAACATAATGTCTTAGAGAGAACATTGGCTCAGGTAACACTGTGCTCTATGTCATGACAACAGTTCAAAATAGAAGTGGCAAAACAAAAAAAGAGTTTATAATATGTACAAAAAATAAAAAAATTTAAATCTAGCACCAGCGACATTTATTGTACATATATCTGGAATTCTTTACCCTACCCTAGATTGGTTTAAAACAGGGGTGCACAAAAGTTTAATCCCCATGTGGTTTAAAACTTCATCTTCAATCATGCTTTGTCATTCTAAAGGCATGCAAAGCATCATGGGAGTTGTAGTTTTACAACATCTGGGGTTCTAACTTTTGGGCACCACTAGTTTAAGATATCAGATAAACTAAATTTTTCCACGTAAAACAGATTCTTTAATCGAACTAGATTGCCGACTCATATTATCATTATTATTTTTACCAGACATTTTCTGCAGACCTTGATATATGCTTCTAATTCTTGTATTGCTTTAAAATTATTGACCGAGTTTACATTTTCAACTAGTGACCTTTAATTTATCTATCTGCTCTTGTGTCTGCTTGTGTCTTGTGGATCCTGTCCTATATTTTTCTGGCTATGGAGTGTCGCAGCTGCATTATTTTGGAAAGACTTAAATTGAATACCAATAGATTGCCTTTGTTTTACAAACAGAAGTGGAGCAAAAGGATGTGTAAGGCATTTAAAGCAGGTGGAAGTTCGGTATTATATTATTCAGATATTCATTGTTAGAAACATGCATTCAAGTGTAGTGCAGACAACAATCTGCTGTTAAACTACAAATTGTGTGTTTATCAGTGGTCAGCTAAGGACAAAGAGAGATATAATTTCACTATAACAGAGAATAGGATATTGCCTTCAATATATTCATAATTTTGTGATGATTGATGGCTATCTGGTATTCTATGGGTTTTAGATTAAAAGAGGAATGTATGCATTTTGCAAGACCCACAGATATGTTTTTTTATTATTATTATTATATTTATATAGCGCCAACAAATTCCGTAGCGCTTTACAATGGGTGGACGAACAGACATGTAATTGTAACCAGACAAGTTTGACACACAGAAACAGAGGGGTTGAGGGCCCTGCTCAATGAGCTTACATGCTAGAGGGAGTGGGGTAAAGCGATACAAAAGGTAAAGGATAGTATTAGGGAAGTAGATTGGTAGAATAGTATTCAATGAAGACTTAGTGTGGGATTTTTTGGAGCCATTATCAGTTTAATTGATATTCTTTTGTGACAAAGTGAGTTTTCTGTGTGTTCTGTGAAAGTACTCGCTAATTTACAAAGCTCTAGAGATCTGTCATGTGTGGGCGTGATTTCCCTGCGCATTCTTTGACAACTTTTAAGCATTATACTAATTTTGACTAATCTTCTCAATTATCTCAGAGAAAATGGACTTGGGAAAAAGATTCTCAGGACATTAAGCCTAAATAAGAAAATTCGTAGCTACTTAGTTACATAGGTATATTTGCTGAAAAAAAGATCTGTGTCCATCATTCTCATCCTGTTTCACATCTGTTTTTCTGTTGTTCAGTTCGAAATGCTTTCCAATTTTGCAACAAACTAGGAAACTATTCCTTCTCGACCCCAGAATGGCAGTCAGATATCTCTTTGGATCAAGAAGCTGTTACCCCAAATATGAAACATTATCCCTGCATATTATTTATTTTTTTGCAAGAAATAATCCAGTTGCTTTTTAAACATCTTTACAGACTCTGGTAAAACCACCTCTTCAAGTAGAGAATTCCACATCCTTATTGCTCTTACTGTAAAGAACCTTTCCTTTGAGTTAGGCTAAATCTCCTTTCTTGCAGTCTAAATGCATGACTTCAAGCGAAGCCCAGGCATATTAAGAAGTAGTTTCTGTACCAAAAAGTTTTTAAAATAACTTCTAAAACAGTTTGTAGATTAAAGAAGAACTGTAATCAAATTTTCACTAAAACTATTGTTTTTTTTGTTTGTTTTGTTTTTAGAAAAATGTTCTTTTTATATCTGGCTGGGCAGCAATGTTGGGTCATTTACTGTTATCTAAACAACTGATGCTCAACCTAACTTGTATTCTAATACAAAAAAGATAAGTCCTGCGCTAACTCCCATCACTCCTGGGCGGCAACAACGGCCACAGTACACATCAGCCCCAATATATAGTAAAAACCAAATTATTATTTTTTTTTTACCTGCGCTCTCTCCTTAATCCCTATTGATATTTAGACAAATGGAGGTCATTTAGTTACTCCAATGGCCATTGGAGGGAATGCCCACCTGCCAACGTCAAGGCAGACACCCCCTTAGCGGGTCCTACACTGACCCCCCTCCTTGCTTCCTTGAGCTTCTGGCAAATATATCTCTAATGAGACAGAAAGGGGTATTTTTTATATACACCCTTATATACGTATTAACCCTTAATAGGGAACACATGGGATGGGCGGCAGCATTGTAACAAAGCTGTGTGATATTTTGCTGCAGTTTCACACTGACCACCCAGAGCAATCACAGATTCAGGCAATTTAGGTTGAGCAGCAGTTGGTTGGAGCAAAGTAAAGTCAGATGAAAAAAAAATTCCAAAAAAATAAACACATTTAAAATTATAATAAAAAATCAATAAAAATAATTTTAAAAAAATAAGATGATTCAATTTCAATAAATGTAGCTTAAAAAAAATGAATAGGTGTAAATTTGATGACAATTGAATCTGCTGTGATTTGCCGTTATAGCTGCATTGTTACACATAGTTGTATCATTTACTGCAATTTTAGCATTCATTGACTATAAACAAACCTGCCATCAGCTTTTTAAATACATTTCAAAAGAAATGTTTGTGATAAATATTATCTAAATTTATCATCCTGTATTATCCTATCTTTAATGAATTCTAAGCGTAAAAAATATACGCGTAGAAATGTTATGCTGGTTTTTATAGTGGAGACACTGTGCTCTCATGAGATGGGATAATGCTCAAGATAAGAGAGCTATTTCATCACACAAGAAATAAATAGACAATTTACAGGACAATTATAAATATACACAAGGGTATATCCCAGAATTGCACATTTGCGGTACTTTGATAGCTAGCGAAATCCAATTATCAGTAGACTTTAAATTAGCTTTTACTCAGTTACCGTATTTTTCGCTCCATAAGACGCACCTCACCATAAGACGCACCTAGTTTTTAGAGGAAGAAACCCAGAAAAAAAATATTCTGAACAAACTGTCCCATAGTGTTTCTTACTATGGGACAGTTTGTACAGAATATTTTTTTTCTCCCCTGTCCCATAGTGTCCCCCCCTTCCATAGTCTTCTCCTCTCTCCCATAGTCTTCACTCACCCCCTCCCCATAGTCTTCACCCACCCCCTCCCCATAGTCTTCACCCACCCCCTCCCCATAGACTTCATCCACTCCCTCCCCATAGACTTCACCCACCCCCTCCCCATAGACTTCACCCACCCCCTCCCCATAGACTTCACCCACCCCCTCCCCATAGACTTCACCCACCCCCTCCCCATAGACTTCACCCACCCCCTCCCCATAGACTTCACCCACCCCCTCCCCATAGACTTCACCCACCCCCTCCCCATAGACTTCACCCACCCCCTCCCCATAGACTTCATCCCCCCCCTCCCCATAGACTTCATCCCCCCCCCCTCCCCATAGACTTCATCCCCCCCCCCTCCCCATAGACTTCATCCCCCCCCTCCCCATAGACTTCACCCACCCCCTCCCCATAGACTTCACCCACCCCCTCCCCATAGACTTCACCCACCCCCTCCCCATAGACTTCCATCCCACCCCCTCCCCATAGACTTCCATCCCCCCCCCTCCCCATAGACTTCCATCCCCCCCCTCCCCATAGACTTCATCCCCCTCCCTCCCCATAGACTTCATCCCCCTCCCCTACTGTCCCCCTCCCCTTGTCCTATAATTACTTACCTGTCTTGCAGCGTTGGCCGGCAGCACAGGGCGCACCGCGGTAGTGGAACTTGAATTTCATGTTCCGGTTTCCGGCGGAACTGAAAGGAAGTGCGCACTCAGCTTGTGCGCACTTCCTTTCAGTCCCGCCGGAAACCGGAACATGAAATTCAAGTTCCACTACCGCGGTGCGCCCTGTGCTGCCGGCCAACGCTGCAAGACAGGTAAGTAAAGCATCATATTCGCTCCATAAGACGCACAGACATTTCCCCTCACTTTTGAGGGGAAAAAAAGTGCGTCTTATGGAGCGAAAAATACGGTATATTCTATCCCAAGGTGCTGAAGTGAAGTATTTTTTTTTTCTGTCCCCAGAGGCTGAAACAAAAAAGGTTCAGAAAAACACACAATGGAACCTCAAGGATTTGGTTATAAAAAGCCCTATGTTAAAGCTTCATATCAAGTCTATGTCAAATGTATGTCATCTAGTATAGTTTAAATTCTACTCCTTATATTACCAGGAATATAGACATCTTCTAACCCTTACTACCCTCATTTTTAAAAGGAGTCATACCTGTAGATGTTCCCTTGTGTTTTTTTTTGAGAAACTCATAAAAATGCACTTGTGTAAGAGGGTATGTCAACGTCCAGTTAACCTTGTTTCCCCTGCTCATTTTCACATTGTCTTCACTCACCTATGCTATATTGACCTACTTGCTGTCAAAAAGGGAACCACACCTCTACTGCAAGTCACCCCCTTCCACCCATTCTGCCATCCCAAACTGTTGTCTTTTCTCTAGATGCCACCTAGACTTTTTCAAAGTGTCCATTGTTACCCCACTTACAAAGTCCATCCCTTAAGTCTACACAACTGTCTAACTTCCAAACCATTTATTTTCTTCTCTGTTTTTTTGTTTTAAATTAAAGGGGCACTCTGGGCACCAATACAACTTTAATGCATGTCTCATAAGCATCCCTCCTTATTTATGCCCCCCCCCCCATTCTTATAAGTGTATGCACGGAGCTCAGCCTCTTATGGCATGACCAAGTGAGTTACTTTTACTTCCCAGCCTGGCTGCAAACATCAGAGAAACAACATACAGGTATTGATATCCTTACAACATGTAACCCTGGGGGTCCTTTCCTTCTAACGCAGTTTCCTGGACATTGAGATCATCCAGTACGGTCAGTGGCTGAGCTGCATGCATACCTTTGATAAGGAAGTATTTTTCTTGAGTGAGGGTGTGTGGTTAAGTAGGCAGGCTTATGAGGCAGCATTCTGCAAAACATTTACTTTGAGCAAAGACTATGATTATTTGAACATGCAAAAAATACAGCATATCAATGAGGTACCAGACCAGTGTTGATCTCTTTGCTATCTGATCTGGCTTATGTACCATAAACATAATTAAAATAGTAGGACAACATTTTAAGCTCACCCATTAAGTGTTGTCTTCCATTCATCTTTGGTTATGGACACTCCACCAATATTTTATTTATAATGTTTTGTTCGTGTATACAAACTACCCTACATCTTTGTGACTCCCAGCTCATCTCATACATTCCCGAGTATACCACTATCCTCTTATTTCTTCCAAATCCATAAACTTCCAGATGTTCCTTGCCATTTCCATTAACTTTCTTAAATAAAGGAACAAGCTTTATCACTGTATCCAAACATCTGCACCATTGATTTAAAAAACATTCTGAACATTACTGTTCAGTAATGCATTCCTTGTCTTTTAATAATCCAACCAACTTTTCTTCTTCATTTGACCTCCTCCTCTTCACAAGACCCTTTAAGTTTTATTCCTATGACTTATGTATCTCCTCCCATTATTTCATCTCCCTGACAAGTGTACACATCAGAATGACCTCTACTTGTCCTCTTCACAGTTGTCATATCAACTTGCCATAATTCCAATGTTTTTTTGCTCACTGACGATTGTCTAATTAATATGCTCATTATGCTCTCTATTGCTTTTAATCTATGAAAATGTCCTGAATCGAGGACAAACTATAATGTTAAAAGTATCAAATCTATATGGCTTAGATTTTATTTATAATTTTTGTTTTTCTTACTAAATGAGTCTACATTCGTAAATTACAGTTAATGACAGAGTGATAAACACAATTTGTAGCAATGTATAATTATGGTATAATAAATTACTTTAAACATGTGTCTTAAATTATTTTTTTTTTTACATATTTACTACTATTTGAAGTGAATGAAAGGGAAACTCCAGTGCCAGGAAAACAATTTGTTTTCCTGGCACTGCAGGTCCCCTCTCCCTCCCACCCTCCCAATCCCCGGTTGCGAAAAGGGTAAAAAAACCCTTCAGTAACTTACCAGAGGCAGCGTCGCTGCTTCTTCCTCCTCCTCTGTATTACGTTGGTCGGTGGGCGAGACTGATTCCGCCCACCGGCCGTGGAGACCTAATGCGCATGCACGGCAATGCCGCACATGCGCATTAGAGCTCCCCATAGGAAAGCATTGAAAATGCTTTTCAATCCTTTCCTATGGGGAATTGAGCGACGCTGGAGGTCCTCACACAGCGTGAGGACATCCAGCAACACTCTAGCATAGGTTTTCTGTGTTATGATGCAGGAAGTGCCCTCTAGTGGCTGTCTAGTGGCTGTCTAATAGACAGCCACTAGAGGTGGAGTTAACCCTGCAAGATAATTATAAAAAAACTGCAATAATTACACTTGCAGGGTTAAGAGTAGTGGGAGTTGGCACCCAGACCACTCCAATGGGCAGAAGTGGTCTGGGTGCCTGGAGTGTCCCTTTAATGTCATTGTAATGATGTTTGGATAACTATGACATCACACAGTGAATCAACAGTAAATTGAATTTATATAATTCAATTTCTTTCTCTGACAAAGGCTTGTGGTCAAAAGTGGGGTAACGTTAGAGACACCGAGATGACTACCAAGCTCTTGCTAAATGTAGGGAACCTAACAAGTAGCAGTGGGTCAATTTCTTCCCATTGTATCGTTCGCCACACTGAGACCAGTCTTTGCATGCTAAAAAGATGTTATAAATTGGTACCTAATAGTGCTTAAATGTGTCATTAAGAAAGTGGTGTTAGAGACAATTGGCCACTCACACTTTGAATGTTAAATTCAAGCCTTCAGAATATGTTTAAAGATGTAATTGGGTAGTTTCAATGGCATGGACCATAGATATTTGGAAAAAGAAATTGCACATATTGGATGCAGAATACAAGTAAAGTGCAAAGATAATTTTAATCACTTACATGTGAGTTAAAAACAGCATATGTGGTAGTATGAAATACCAGTCCACCCGTCCTATGCATTTCGTCCTGCCTAAGGACTTTCTCAGGGACAAATTTTATTTATATAAATGTAATTTATATAAATATAGGTTGTGCCTTTCTTTTTATTTTCCATCGAAGATCTACCCTTTTGCCTATATATATTTGTGTTTGAAGATTGAGGTAGTCTTCAGGGTTGTTATTACTTCAAAAGGGAAGTCCTATTTATGAAAATATTTTATATATATATATATATATATATATATATATATATATATATTTTCCTAATTTCCAGCACAGTTCCATTTCCAATAGGATTGTGATTGTCAATTTGTATCTCAATATTGCATAAATTGGTACCTTGCCTGGGTCTTTCTTGGGTCTACGCCCTATTCTTCTTCTTCTTCCAAGCTCAGCCAGTAGGACACCAGGAAATCACTGCAAACTTCATCTCAGCTCCACTTAGAAGAAGCAGGGTTAAAAACTTATATGGAACCTGCTTCAACACCTGTTAATAGACTTCACAGCTGCACGTATGGAAGGTGTTGCCTAGCAACTTCCAAAATTTACAAGGCAGCCTGCCTAGCCGGGGGAATGTGAAAGTTCTCAGAGTGACTACAGGAAGCTCTTTTATTTCTGTGCACCATTTATACCGTTGGGGGTGTCATTATTACTATGCAGCTATTTATAAGGTACTATCTAAAGAGATGTGTTCTGGCAGGCACCGAGATGAAAGGCTTTGAAGTGTATAGCAAAAGCCAACAGGGAGGAGATGTGATAAATTCAACTAAGGCAGAATTTTGGTTCGCTATTTTTTTTTTAAAGCTATTTTCTTTATAGGAGGGGGGCAGGGAGTAGTGTATTTATCTCTTGATTATAACAAACATCTGCGTTCCATAAGCAATTCACAACGGGTTAACAACTTCGATGGCATGTGAGAGCCGGGAGCCTGGTATCAAATGATGCAGGAACATCGATAAGTTCCCTTGTGTCCGAATTATGACACAATTACAGGATTATTTTTTCCTGTTTGCATTGCCCTTGTGATTTGTTTGGGGCTCAATAACAAAATTTGCATTGTAATGACGGAGATGAAGAAAAAGAATGTAGTGTTTAGGATATAGCCAGAAGGGATTTTGAGGAGCTCGTATAAATATTTCAGGAGACGTAAAATGTAGATTTCATCTACAGAAATTAAAAGAGAATTCCCCAAAATGTAGACACCAGAAGTGATTTATCAGTTTCCAGGGAAGATTTTACACAGAATAATGTTCTGCTATGATGACCTAGGCATGTCACAGACAGTTAGTTGGAGATACGAGGACATGTGTTTTTAAGGGTAAAGAAGCACATGGGGCAGATTACATGAATGAGAAATCACTAATTTAAATAACAAAATAAGAAAAAAAAAGTGTTTTATTTACTCAAACTGTTTCATATGCAGATTTTGCATCACAGATTACTGTGTGTTCCATTGCTGAGAGCAGGGGCTTTGCTAGCTTCCAAAAACAACTGGGACTTGAGCCCAAAGCAACACTCGATAAACCCTATCCCAAGACTCCACCCTGGAAGCCATACTCCTTCCTCTCTATGGAAACCTTGCCAACTATGCAAGCCAGGTCTACAGTAAAACAAACGACCAGAAACACAGACCAAGAAATAAACACTAGTACCCTGCCTCTTATCACCAACTTGTAGAAATCGAGGGCTAAAGAATCCCACATCCGGGAGTTCAGCCACTAAAACCCTAGCCTAGCAACACCTATGTGTTGAGATATTTGTACATTTCAACATACTTTGAGCTAATCAAAAGAATGCCAGAATAGGAAAGAGGCAGAGGGAATTCATTTATTTTGGGTGGGACACTTAAAGGGATACTATAGTCACCAGAACCAGTACAGCTTAATTTAGTGGTTCTGGTGTCTATAGCATGTCCCTGCAGGCTGAGTAATGAAATTGCTGACTTTTCATAGAAAAGGCAGAGTTTACATTGCTGCCTAGTAACACCTCTGGGTGCAGTCATTCAGGCAGTCATTTGAGGTGCTTTGTATTTCAGTGCTGCTTTGTGTTCAACGTCTCCACAGTCTGCATGGCAATGCTAAAAGCTCCCATAGAGATGTATTGATTCAATGCATCTCTCTGAGAGGATGCTGAGTGTCACAGGATGGTGTTTGGACGTGCATGCCCTACAGCCTCCCAATGCTTTCCCATGTGCAGAACTGACACAGGAAGCACCTCTAGTTGTTGCACCTAGAGGTCTTACAAGGCAGAAATGTAAATACTACCTTTCTCCAAAAAGATAGTTTTTACATTAAAAAGGCCTCAGGGATAAGCTATTGATACCAGAACCACTACATTTAGCTGTACTGGTGCTGGTGATTATAGTGTCCCTTTAAGGCCAAAATACTTGTAGTTCTACTTTCTTGTCATTTCTGCTCAGGTTACTCTGTACATAATGTATACAAAAAAAATATAAAAACCTAAATAAATATTATCTACCTAAATTTGATGAATTACACTTTTTTTTCTATATAATTAACTGCACTTCCTGCAGAGTCATCACCTCTTCCTGTATGCTTGACTTTAGTTAATAAACAATTTGTATTTCTTTTTAGCAATAATAGAGTGCTGTGGACTATGTTGGAATATGTACAATAATAATAAATAATATATTAGTAATTAATTGTGAATCTATAAGAGAATGGAAACATATCTGGCCATAACCATTTAGAAGTTTCTTCAAAACTATTTGTAAGTGTGATGAATAATTTTTGCAAATGGAATTTCTGCATAACGCACTAGAATATCTGGGGAACAGCCTTACAAGACATACTGTATTCATTAGAAGGCTCACTGCAGTATACTCTCTCTTCTTGACACATTGTATTGCCTTTGTAAATTTATTCTGAGCTGATGATACGGTTCAAGACTGCTTCAGCAGAAATATGAAGCTCAATCAGATTTTAACCCCTTAAATAACAGATGTTGCCAATCAAAGTAAAAGCTAAACCTCACTGATTTGTTTGAAGTCGGATTAACCTCTTGAAGACTAAGGGTTAATTAAATTCCTCACTAGTATACGTTACTGGCCTGAAGGGGTTAACAGTAGTGATGTCCACTCAGACTCTCTACCAGGGGTGCTCAAAAGGTAGATCCCCATGTGTTTTCAAACTACAACTCCCATGATGCTTTGCATGCATTTAGAATGCCTATAGAAGCACAAAGAATCATGGAAGCGGTGGTTTGAAAACATCTGGGGATCTACTTTTTGGGCACCCCTGCTCTATACAGTTGTGGAGGTTTTAACCAGTATTGTAGTAATAGTAATCAATTATTATAATTGATAATTGGTTATCCACAAAATAAATAAGTAATTAAATAAATAAAGCAGTATATGCCTATTTCCTCCCAAATTCAGTGACATTTTAGGCCTACAATCTTTTCTTTAAAAAAAAAAGTCTGCATGCTAAGCATATTGTGCTCTGTGTCTAGATTACATCTTCTAGCATACCTGCTCGTTCGTCTTATAATACGCTTTCAGGCTTCTCTTAGCTCTGCCACCGGACAGTCAGAATTGAGATTGATTATCCCGTCATAAGCTATGAAAATAAGTCACTCTTCCTGGGAATTGCAAAGCGATAGAAAGTAAGGTTAATATAAGACAACAGCAAGTGACAATCGAGAGGGCTTAGGGAGAATACCCAGATATACCCAGAAAGGTGTACCTGATTTAAATATCAGCATATTCAAATATTACCAGTTGCAGAAAATGTACTCCAAAATCCATCAACTAAACATGAAGGTACTTAAGTTGAAGATTCAAATTTTAATTAAAAAAGTGTTTCTCTTTTCTACTAATTAGTGCATTGCGTAGATGATAACTCAGGGCTTTCTTCATGGAACAGTGAGGTGTGAAGCAATAGCAGTCATATTACAAAATATATTTTTTGCAATAATGGAGTTAGGAAGTATCACAATCCTGCACAGTTATTTTTTTTTTTTTTCCTCCTTAGGCCTCGATTTAATATTTTACGATAAGCGTTTCAAATTTTTTATATTTTTGGATACAATTTTAAAAGTATTAAATATTTTTGAAAACTATTTTAATATATTTTGATCTATTGATTTTTTTTTATACAAGATATATTCTTGATATTTTAATATGAAAAAATATATATATATTTTAAACGTGCATCCGAAAATATTACATCACTTGAAAAGCTTATCCAAAAATATTAAATCGAGGCCTCAATCAGTATGACCTTGATTTATCATTTGGATGCCAATTCACTCTTTAGTAAATATTCCAATTAAAAGCGTTAAATGCATTGAAAAGCTTAAAGAGGACTTATAGTCCTGAAAATTATTATTTTTTGAGACTTTCGGTTCTTCTATGTCAACCTCCCTTTGTCCACCTTCTTTGCTATTAAAAAAATTAAGTTAACTAACGATTACTTACTTGGTTTCCAGTGTTGTTACTCCTCCACTGCAACCACCCGCTCCACCTTCAAAGTCATCAGCATTCCTGCTGACATCTTCCGTAATCTTCTCCAATCCAGTGCTTCCCATAGAAAAGCAATGGGTTAGAGATACGCATGGACGGCCAAATATCACACCCTCCAATCAAATGCTGTATTAGATTCCAGGACGAAGTTTCATTCTGGTTCTGGAGGAAGAAGCAGGAAGACAGTCACTAGAGGTATATTTAAAGAGACACTTCACTGCCGAAATACAAAATAAATACAAATCGCTGTTTTGTAGATATACCCAAAATGAAACTTGCATGCATTTAATTATGCATTTTTTTTTCATTGGAGTTATATCTAAAAACAGCTTGCAAATCTGCAGATCTCTTATCTGCAGCCTTTGCAAACCCTCCTCTTCTAACCCCGCCCAGACTTTCTGTATCTGTCCAATCACAGACTTCCCAATGAAGCTCAATGATAAGTTTTTGCAAGGCAGGTGATCTGGGCAATTGCTGCCTCTTAAGTTCAGTGCGAGTAAGCTAACCAAACCAGGAAGTAACAGGACCTGTTGTCTGCTTAAAAAACAGGTGGTGTAACCAGTATACTTTATATAAAAGTGTAAATTTCTATTGAAATCTGCACTTTTTACAAAATGAACAAAAAATAAAATGACACACTCTTCACACATAAAGCTTTTCAGCAAGTTAAAGTGCTTTAGACGTCTGGAGTGTCCCTTTAACAAAACGTCTGGAGTGTCCCTTTCAGCAAAACTGTACAGGACCACTAAAATGATAAGACCACTGCACCCAGACTACTTCATTGAAACACAGAATGTGATGGCAGATAAGAACCATTTGGCCCATCTAGTTTGCCCTTTAATGGTCCTTTAATTACCCTTCAGATGTTTAAAGGGGCACTCAAGACACTATAAGCATTCCATCTCTTTGAAGTGGTTATAGTGTCTGGAGTGCAATGGCACCATCCTTCGATTCAGTATAAAATACCTTTTTGAATGGTTTAACACTGAACAAAGGTCCCCAGCAGTTCTCAAACAGCTCCTCTGATTAGCTACACATTTCCCAGAATCCTTTGCTTGCCAGTTTATATTAGAAATCAACAGCTAGTGGTTTGTATATGCTGAATGCAGCTGCAGGCAGCCTCTCATTTAAAAATCAGAATAAT